>NW_007258032.1:893391-895382 GCF_000164805.1 Carlito syrichta | reverse complement strand
CTCGAACCCACGGGCTCAGGCAATTCACTCACCTCAGCCTCCCAAAGCGCAGGATTACAGGCTGAGCCACCGAGTCCGGCTAAGGATATTTTGAAATACACAACATGTGGTGTTAATACTTTTGGAACCTGGCATGTCCTGTGCCCAATATTCCCAATATGTTAAACCTAGAAGGAAAACTCTCTCTTTTTTTAAGTTTGTTTTTTGTTGTTGCTGTTGTTTTTTTAAAAGTAACATTTTAAAGTGTACAGTTCAGTAGTGTTTAGTATAATCACATTATTGTGCAACCAATCTCCAAAACATCTTTCATCTTGCAAAACTGAAACTCTGTACCCATTAAACAATAATGTCCCCCTTGCCCCCTTCCCTGGCAGCCGCCTTTCTACTTTTTCTATGAATCTGATGACTCTAGGTACCTCATATAGGTGGAATCATGCAGCATTTGTCCTTGTGTGACTGGCTTATTTTACTTAGCATAATGTCCTTAAGTTTCCGCCACATTGTAGTATGCATTAGAATTTCCTTCCTTTTTAAGGAGAAATAATATTCCATTCTCTCTCTATATACACCACATTTTGTTTATCTATTCATCTGTTGATGGACACTTGGATTGCTTCCACCTTTCAGCTATTGTGAATAATGCTGACATAAACATGGATTTTTTTTTTTAATTCAACATCTAAAAAAGAATTACACACTCAATATTTTGTTAATAAATTCAATTTCTGCAAAAAATCATCGTATTAGTTTGTTACTCGTCACCAGGGACTTAGACTACCCAAACATCCATGGGCAGCAAAGTACCTTGTATGTGGTAGAGCTTGATTAACAGACCTGATGCTAAACACATTAACTCACAGTGCGTGTTGACGAGCCCATGTGGTGTTTCCTGGTGTTATCCTTACACTTCTGGCCTCTCTCCATCCTCACACCCCTCTTTCATTCTTCCTCAAGGAAAATGGTGAGTTAGAAAAATAGAAACTGTGAGTGTATGCCTCTTCTCTCTACCTTTGGGAGCTTACTACTCTAAAGTGCTTTCTGCTATGCAATTCCAGGGGTGAGACCAGACAGCCCTGGTTCAGTGCTGCCAAAAGTGGTTGGATAATTGATTGATTATACAGTTTGGTTTTCCAACTTAACTGGTACTAAAGCATTTTTTCCTCATCTCCTAACTCTTTATTTCCCAATTGATTCATTTCCAGAATGAGGGGAAAAGGTTGCTGTTTACTAAACACTTTAAAACACCTCAATTATCAAGGAGACACCTGAAACCCAAGGTTGACCATCCATCTACAAAGTGGGTCCCCTCCAGTTGCATAAGTCGGCTCAGGACACCAAATTACCATTTGGAAGATGGCTAGGTCTGTGTAGACCTATGTAAAAGAAATATGGCATTGCCAAAGAGATATTAGCTCCAAACTAATTTGGCTTTACTCACTCTAGGGTCATTCCTGTTGAGATCACTAGCTATGGGAAGTAGAGTACTCCCCTCTTGCTACAGGCACAAGGAAAACTTTTCTATTTTTAATTTTAATTTTATTTTTTTTGATTCAGAGTCTCACTCTGTCACCCAGGCTGGAAGGCAGTGGCACACTCACGGCCACCCCAGTGTTGACCTGTGGGCTCAGGCATTCCTCCGCCTCAGCCTTCCAAGTAGACAGAACTACAGACATGTGCTACCATGCCAGGCTAATTTTTTTATATATTGTAGAGACAAGGTCTCATCAGGTTGCCCAGGCTGGTCTTGAAACCCTGGGCTCAAGCAATCCTCTCGCCTCGGCCTCCCAAAGTGCTGAGATTACAGGCTTGAACCACTATGCCCGGCCTTCTCTCTCTCTCTTTTTTTTTTGAGCTGGAGTCTCACTCTGTCACCCAGACTGGAGTGCAGTGACCGCTCCCGGCCACCGCAGCCTCGACCTGCTGGGCTCTGGCGATCCTTCCACCTCAGCCTTCCAAGTAGCCGGAATTATAGGCATGCGCTACCATGCCTA
>NW_007258032.1:877709-893371 GCF_000164805.1 Carlito syrichta | reverse complement strand
AGTAGCCGGAATTATAGGCATGCGCTACCATGCCTGGCTGATTTTTTGATTTACTGTAGAGATGAGGTCTTGCTGCCCAGGCAGGTCTCGAACCCGTGGGCTCAGGCAATCCACTCACCTCAGCCTCCCAAAGGCGCGGGATTACAGGCTGAGCCACTAAGCCCGGCTCTCTCTCTCTTTTTAAAGACTTCATTAAAAAATATTTTTTTCATTACTGGAAACTTGGGAAAAACTGAAAAAGAAAGAATAAAAGACCTACAAAAGCTCACCACACAGAAATAACCACCAAAAATTGTTTGATACATCAATTTAGATTGCCAACTCAAGTTTCTTTCAGCACCAGACTTGTGTATTAAACATCCTACCTGATAGCACATCTTGAATGTCTCAGACTCCTTAGACTAAGTATAACTAAGCATAAGCCCATTCTCTTCACTCTCAAACCAGTTCCCTTTCCAGTGTTCTCTATTTTGGGGTGTTGGTACCTCTGGATATCCAGCTGTTCACACTAGAAACCTAATCCATTCTTGAAAATTTCTTTTCCTCTACATCCCACATCCAACCCATCACCAAATCCTATTTATTTTAATTTTAATTGTTTCCTCAAATTTGTCGACCTGTCTCTGTCCCTCGTATTACTTTCCAATTCATGCTGCCATCATATGTCACCTGGATTACTGTGATAGATTCTAGACTGGCTCCCTTTCATCTTTAATTTGTTCTCCATGCTGAGATAGATATTTTTGAAGTGCAAATCTGATTATATCATTTTTACCCCACTGCCACCTGCTCCCCTAATTCCTCCGTGGTTTTCCATTGCTTGTAGGATGAAGACAAAGCTCCTTAACTTGGCCGATAAAGCCCTGGATGATCTAGCCCTGCCTGCCTCTCCAGCCCTATTCCACACCGTTCCCTGCCTAGCTTTCTTTACCCCCAGCCATATGACTTTCTTTCCGTTCCTTATACCTGCTGTAGTCTCTCCTGTCAATGGGGCTTTGCCCATGCTATAACCTCTTCCTGGACAACTCTCCTCCCTGCTCTTCACGTGGGTCATGTTCACTTATCTGACACAGCTTGGTCATCAGATAAGCCTTCACTGACCTCCCTGATCAGGTCCAATTGCCCCCGATGAAAGTTCTTCACCAAGTGCATTTCCCTCACAGCATTCAGAATGATTGCTGTGTGTGTGTGTGTGTGTGTGTGTGTGTGTGTTTTCTTTCTAATGTTGGTGTCCCTCACCAGAATGTAAGTGCCTTGAGGATAGGAACTGTGTCCCTTTTTGCTCACTAGTGTATCCCAAGCACAGGATTTTGCACACTATTGTATCATTATATGTTTGATGGAGAGAATGCCTTTCCTTCTGCTTTTTCATCTATTTAAAATATATACTCATGTTTGCAAAAAATGGAAACATATTGTATATACCATTTTATAGCTTTCCTCCCACTTAGCAGTAAGCGAACATTGAAGGGCTGTTCTTATTGACAACACCCACTCTTGGGAATTTTTGCTGTTTTCAATTTATTCCTTGATTCTTCACTGGAAAGACCCCTTTAGGGTTGGATGTGGGTGGCAGACCTGAATTAGCACTGGCTGTAGTTGTGATATCTGATCCTTTTCTAGGGCCCATCTCTGCAGCCAGAGACATCGCTGGTCTGTGGAGGAAGGGTATTACAGTGGTTAAAATGTGCAGTTCAAGGGATGAACTTTACACACATCTCTGCTTCTTTTTCAGGGAGGCCCATTTGGGTGAAAGGAACAGAGTCTCATTCAAGTCACTTTAAGAAAAGTGAGATCTAGGCAGAAACCTCTCTAAAATCCAAGAGCAGAGCCCTAGGTGGAGTGGGAGGATGGGTCCAGATTCACAGTAGCTGAAGGGTACAGGAAACAGCCAGAGGGGCAGCTCCCAAAATGGAGCCGAACATGGTAAAGCCACACTAGACAGCAAAGGCCCTAGGTTCCAGCTTCTTCATGCACTATTCCCCTCGTGTGCAAAGTTCAAACCTGCAAGCCTCCAATCATTTCCCATGACATAGCTAGCTTTGTTATACCCACCTTGCTCCCATGCCACTCCTCCAATAAGAACCTAGCACAGCCCCTTCTGGCTGCTGTCAGGCTAATAAATACAGCCCTTTCCTTGCAGTCTCTCTCTCTCTTGCTCTTCCTCGGTTACAGTCCCTTCCTATAACTGCCCCTTTTAATAAATCTCTTGGTTCTGGCTGGGTGTGGAGTCATTACTGGCACCGAAGTCCTTTCATTGGTGCCGTGACTCAGATCGGTGCTCTCCTGCCCTTGTGCGGGTCTATCCCTGTAGGCGGGTTCCCCGACCCTTGCGCCAGTGGCCACTCCAGCCCTCCCGGACCTTCCCTACTGTTTTGAACGCATGAGCTGCATCCACCAGCGGTCGTTGGATAAGTGAGTTCCCCAGACAGGAAGCTTAAACTTGCCTGGGACCCCCAGAGGGAACTGACTGTTGATCGTCCGGCAGCCCCTCTGGCTCCCGGGCAAGGGGGAACGCACCCACCTTGGCCTTCATGGCCACAGCAGACCGTAAAAGCTTCCTCTTCCTCAAACCTTAAAAACTCCCATGGCTGTCGGGCTGCAGCGGGCCCCAGGGGTCCCACGTCTGCTAACTCACAGCGGTTTCCGTAAGACTCTCTTTCTCTCCGTCTCTCTTTCTCTTTCTCTACCCCCCTTAAGGACTCCTATGGCTGTCGGGCTGCAGTGGACCCTGAAAGAAGTTCGGCGCCAGTAATGACTCCACACCTGGCCAGGACCAAGAGATTTATTAAAAGCGGCTGTTACAGAGGGGATCTGTAATGGGAAAAAAGGAAAAGAGAGAGAAAGAGAGAGTAAGGAAGTGGGAGAGAGGCGGGGAGAGAGCTGCAGAGAGGGAGAGAGCGACAGAGAGAGAGAAAGAGAGATGGAGAGAGCAAGTTGCGAGGAGAGGGCTGTATTTATCAGCCTGACAGGGGCCAGAAGGGGCTGTGCTATGTTCCTATTGGAGGAGCTGCATGGGAGCAGGGTGGGGCCAACACCGTGTTACAGTCCTATTGGATGCATAACAAAGCTGGCTATGGATTGGAGGCCTGCAGGTTTGAAATTTGCTAGCAGGAAGGTTTGAAATTCGTGCGCAGGGAATTGTGCTCACAGAAGCCGGACTGAGGGCCTTTGTTGTCTGGTGTGTCGGCGCCATTTTGGGAGCCACCCCTCTGGTCACTTCCTGCACCCTTCAGACCCCAGGGATCCCACGTCTGCTAGCCCACGGCGGATTTCGGAGGGCTCCCCACGTCTGTCGGGCAATAGCGGACCTCGGAGGTCCCCACATCTATTGCCCCACAGTAAACCCTGTTCGACCGGGAGGAATCTCGAACACCCCCTCACCCGCCGGTGGGTCAAGTGCTCTCTGTCTGTTTCGAAAATTCCTAGCACTAGGTGCCTTGACTCCCTCAGTTCTCCAGGAGAACCCTGGTTGTGCCAAACCTCTGTGATGACAGACTTTGCCACAGCCATACTTCTCGGACAGCTGACTCTTCGGAGGATGCCCCGGTTAGTCCACCTGTCCCACCATGGGAGGCTCGTCATCCCTGCCGGCCGATTCCCCCCTTAAATGCTCACTCACCCCCGATATCAAGCCCAAATGCCTAATTCGCCTCTGCACACAGGACTAGCCAACATATCCCTTAGACAACCAAAATCAGTGGCCCCATCAAGGGTCCCTCAATCCCGATATTATCCCGGACCTATATAATTTCTGTAAGCGTTCAAAACTGTGGGTAGAGATTCCCCACGTTCAGTCCTTTTCTCTCCTCCATAAACACTCCCTCTACAGCTTCTCTCCCTCCCACTGTCCCACATACATCTGTGCTTCCTCCTCCAAACCCCCCTTCCCCCACTGCAAACACTGTAAGTCTCCTCCCTCCTCTCCTGTCTCGGATTTCAATCCTGTGGAGGAGCCCCCTCCTTACAGACAGCTCAAAGCTCCCCCGCCCCACCCACTTCTCCAGCAATTCAACCTCTGTGCCCTCCCCTTTCAATCACTCCCCAGTATAGCCCTCCGGTAACCTGATCCAAGGCCGTACTGGTCGTCCTCACTCCCCTCCGCAAAGTAGTAGGCGCAAAGGATATTGTTCAGGTACACGTCCCCTTCTCTATCTCAGACCTCTCACAAATAAAAAAAAATGCCTTAGATCATACACAACTAATCCTGCCACCTTCCTCTTCTATTTCTAACTTCAACCCAGCAGATAAACCTCCTATAGTCTGCTTTTGCTATTCCACTCTCCATCAGTTTCTCCTCCTTCTCACTCTCCACCTTTACCTGGGAAGGAAGGGCTGGCGTCTCCAGCCGGGTCGCCTGACTCTGGCCTCCAGCCTTTCTCTTTTGTCTTTGGAGGAGGTGCCTGACCCCAGCCTCCACCCTTCTCACCCCCCCTCCCCTACTTGAAAAACCCATTCAACTTTCCACATGGCTTAATAGGTCTCTTCTCAAGGGGGTGGCTGGGACAAAAGGATGTTAAAAAAATTCTTCTTTGTTGTTTTCTTATGATAAATTTCTCTCAAGTTATATCTAAACTGGGACTGTATCAACCTTCCCAGACAAAAATAAAGAGATCATGCAAATAAATCCTGTTAGCTAACTACAAAAGGTGTTAATAAACAGGCTAACTAGGACAGAATAAAAGAGGTTTTTCAAAGACCAGATGGAAATCCAGCAATGTTTCTAAGTCGCCTCTCTGAGACATTGCAGCAATTTACTAATATTGATTTAAACTCTGTAGAGGGACAAACTCTTTTGGCTATGTATTTTATTTCCCAGTCAGCACCGGATATTAGGCGCAAACTTCAAAAATTAAAAAAGGGCCCACAGACCCCTCAATTAGAGCTATTAGACACGGCCTTTAAAATCAAGAGGAGGAAAGAATATAGGACCACCAACATAAGCGGGAAGCACTTCAGCTTTTATCTACCACTTTAGCAGAAAAAGCCACCACTGATAATCTTCTACCCTAGATGGTCAGTAGCAGAAGGGGTACACAGCCCCCTTCCCAGGTTTGTTTCTGATGTCATCAAAATGGGCATATGGCCAAAGACTGTCAAGCCCTGCCCACCAGCAAAACCCTGTCCCAAATGCAAACAGCATGGACAGTGGGTTCATGATTGCCTCATTCGCCCAGAAGGAGGACAGTACATGACCCAGAGGCTTGCTGCAATTAAGGGACACTAGGCATCTTACACGATCTCAAAAGGGAATCTCTTGGGCTTGCTCCAGTCAGATTGACTCACCCCTAACTTGGTAACCCCAATGTCTTCGGAATAAACTATTAAACCAACCGAGCCTAGGGTGGAAATATCAGTAGCTGGCGGGGTTATATCATTTGTTATTAATACGGGGGCTACATGCTCAGCTTTACTTAAATTTCCTGGTCCACTCCTTCCTTCACCCCTTTTGGTTGTGGGGATACAGGGCATTATATCCAGGTCCCTCACTATGCCATTACTTCCATGTGTTCTGGGAAATAAAATATTTCAACACTCTTTCCTTGTTATGCCAACATGTCCAGCTCCATTATTGGAAAGGGACATTATGACAAAAATTGAAACTGATATTATTCTTTACCCTGAGCCATCACCACTGTGCTTTTGGGTGCCTTTGTATAACTTTGGATTCCCCTAATATTTCTTCCACTGCATATAAACTTATTGCTTTGGTTAGAACTCTAAGGTTAGAAAAAATATAAAAAAAGTTGTTGGTATAAGATATTTTTTTAGTAAAAAAAGATAAAGAAAAGATAATTGTACAAAAAAATCTTGTATGGTACATTTTTGTTCTATAATAAAATGGCTGGTTAAAGAAAGTATAGAACAAAAATAAAAGATTTAAACATGTCAAAAAATGGTATAAGTTTATCAAACATGATAGGTAAAAGTTTGTAAAAACAAGTAAAAAAAAATTCTATAAACACTCAGGCTTCAAAAAGATTCCATAAATTTACCATTAATATCAATTACACTAATGCTAGGCCTACATGCTACTCAAAGACCAGAACATGAGCTTCTTAATTAACAATCTCCAAAAAAAAATTTTTTTTCTCCTTTAAACAACATTAGCCCTCCTCTCACAGTCTTTGTTACAAAAGACCGAGGTTTTTTTCTTTTCAAAATCATTGGACTATCATTTTGGCTAAATAAGTAACTTTTACAATATATACTGTGATTTTGTGTTATAACATGCTTTTAAAAACTTTGGTACTTAAACTCTTCAAGTTCTTAATTCAGTCTCTAGGGTGAGATAAGCAGCAAGCTCCAGGAACCACACCTACCCCACCCCCTTCTAAATTGCCTAAAGACCAGGGAAATTAATTTCACTAACAACACTACCAAATTGCTAACAAACTTTAAAATCTCCTTCCAGGCACAAGGATTACTATCCAACATAGGATGAGTGGCAAAATAACCTGGGCTTCTCTCTAGCATATCAATTGTTATAAAAATATATCAGACCTATTATAAAAACAAAGGAAACTGTTTTCTCTTGCCAGTGTTTACCTGTTTTAAATTCTCAATTTAAGCTATAACCTAACTACATGTCTCTAATGTTTTCAATCTTTCTTCAGACTTTATATCAAAGTGGCTATATTTCCTTGTTAAAATACAACTATAGATAATTTACAAAAAAAATTTCAACTTGTGTTAATAAATATATACAATTTATGGAACTTTCACTTTTCCAACATTGTTTTTTGGGACAATAACTCTTTTCATCATCGTTTACTTAATAATCTTTGCCTATGCTCTCACTTGATGTTTTATTAGATCCAAATAACATTTGCTTAAGGTTCTGCCATTTCCTGTTCATGCCCTTAAAAGTAAATAGGTAAAGACATCGCTACGACCCCATCTCAGCAGAAAGTAGATACAAAAAAATAATCTTCGCCCCATTTCCCAGAATTATAAAAATATTTCCAAGAGCAGGAGTAAAAAATAAAAGATACCTATAAAAACCTAAAAAAAACTTAGCTTATTCTTAGTCTTTTGGCCTCAGTGTAGCAATTAACAAACATTCAGACATTCTACTGAAAGACAGACAGCAGTCTATCCCATCCCCGCTAGGCAAATCTTCAGATACAAAATCAGGCACTCATTCCTTTTTAATACTGCCTCAATGTCCCATAACTCTTATGAGCAGGGACATTCTAGCCAAATTCCAGGCATCCATCACCTTTAACCCAAGTACAGCCCCTAACAACCCATCTCCCACAACCCCATTTTTGGCCCTCCTAAATACTAACAATTTCCCAACTGACTCACTTCCTCCTTTACCCCCTTCTATAATAAATCCTCAGGTATGGGACATAAACTCCCCTCCTTCTTGTCCCGACTCACCACCCATCAAAATCCAAATCCAAATCCAAACAAACATCCTGGATTCAGCGCAGGAAACCTGTAACCCTTGGCCCCTTTCCTTTCTTGGCTTAATAGCCATCCTCCTTACTATATTACTTACTTGGTCAACACCTACAAATTGGCCATCCACAGCCAAAGCTTTGTTGGTTATTACATACCTCCTCATCATAACTAGCTTCATTCTTATTGTCTTTTATAAAAATTCACCCCTTACAACACTATGTTCATCAGCCTAAACCTCCTTCCCCTATTAATTTTAACCCACCTCAACGGTGAAACAACTCCACCTGTCCCACCATTTCATTGAAGAACCTTTGTAGAGGAGTCCTGGACTTCTAAAGGCCACTCACATACCCAACGTCTGGCCACAGCAGACTGCCAGCCATATGGCTGCCAGTCTCGAGTTTCTATCTCCCCTCTCTCTCTTCCATGCGCTCACTTTCTTTAACATGGCACAAAGTACCTCTATTCTGCTTTCTTTTTGACCAAACCCAAGATTACTGTAAACAAAACCCTGAAATGTCCAAAAGTCTCTTGCATGCTCCACTCCATAAGCATAGAAAGGTTTGACGGTGATAGAGACATTTTTCTTTTCACTTCACAAGGTGGAGACCAATTCTACTTAAACGTCAAACATCCCTGAGATGACATGTGGGCAAAAGGGGTGGTGGGCAAAGTATACAATGGAATCCTTGACTCCACCCCAGCAGGAACCATCAAAATTTACCATACCTATGTCCAAATTCAGCCAAATATCCCAAACCTAGCCCCTGAAATAACAAAACAAGAGACAATATTACAAACCTCCACACAACAGACAGCCAAAGTCATCCCATTTTCCTGGCTCTCAGTAGTCCAACAGGGAGGCACTTGCCTCTTTCTAATTTGCATTTTTGTTTAATAGCCCCATGTATCTTTAAATTTCTCCAACAACGCTTAACTAGACTCTCAAATCAAAACCTCAACCTCCTATTACTCAATAGTTATCAAACTGTCCCAGTAGAAGAGTCAACACCTCATCCCTAAACATCACTTAACTTTTCTTTTAGATATGTTCTCTTCCAGGTTCTCTATTTACCTCCATAGTCTACTCCAAGACAGCTGGTTACTACCACCATCGTGCCCACTGGAGGACTGGCCGGAATAGGTCGCCATTCTACATTTACAAAGAACTTTCCTGAAACTCTCACCTTCAAAAATTTTCACCTTCAGCGCCTATCTTTGGACCCTGTTCTGGCTGGTTCTGTACCTTTCCACCACCATTCCCCACAATGCCCCTGGCCAGCAGGAAGCAGCCAGAAAGAATAACGACACCCCTCCACCAAAGAAACAGAAAAGGTGGGAATGAAGGGTACAGAAAACAGCCAGAGGGGCGGCTCCCAAAATGGCGTCGAACATGGTAAAGCTACACTAGACAACAAAGGCCCTAGGTTCCAGTTTCTTCATGCACAATTCCCCTCGTGCAGGAAGTTCAAACCTGTAAGCCTCCAATCATTTCCCATGACGTAGCTAGCTTTGTTATACCCACCTTGTTCCCATGCCACTCCTCCAATAAGAACCTAGCACAGCCCCTTCCGGCTGCTGTCAGGCTAATAAATACAGCCCTCTCCCTGCAGTCTCTCTCTCTCTTGCTCTTCCTCGGTTATAGTCCCTTCCTGTAACTGCCCCTTTTAATAAATCTCTTGGTTCCAGCCGGGTGTGGAGTCATTACTGGCGCCGAAGTCCTTTCAGTAGCCTTAGGATGTCGGCAACAGGAACCCATGGCCTTCCTCCCAGTCTCAGGGTGGCCTATCTCAGCTACTCTCTCCATGTTGGCTTATGCCTTCTGGGTACCTCTGCTTCCTTACAGTATTTCTTTTCAGAAGTTTGGCTTGCATATGGTTTTAGCTTGCCATAATTTTGATTTTATCTCATGACATCTCTCTCTCTCTCTCTCTCTCTCTCTCTCTCTGAATCAGAGTCTCACTCTGTCATCCAGACTGGAGTGCAGTGGCACACTCATGACCACAGCAGCCTTGACCTGCTGGGCTCAGGTGATCCTTCTGTCTCCGCTTTCCAAGTAGCTGGAACTACAGGCACGTGCCACCATGCCCATCTAATTTTTTGATTTATTGTAGAGATGAGGTCCAGGCTGGTCTAGAACCCCTGTGCTCAGGGAATTCTCTTGCCTTCACCTCCCAAAGTGCTGGGATTACTGGTATGAACCACTGTGTCCAGTCATGGCATCTCTTGATGCATCTTTTTGCCTCCTATTTCTGTTGCCAAATGGCAAATTCTTTCTAGTGTTCCTTATTTCAAATTCTGGAGTTGGGGAGGGAAGGAGAAGGGAGATAGAGAGGAGGGAAAGGGGAAAGAGAGGGCCCAGACAAGCAAGCAAGCAAGCAAGAGACTCCAATGGTCCCATCTGATATATACATATATTTTTTGAGTTGGAGTCTCACTCGGTTGCCCAGACTGGAGTGCAGTGGCCGCTCCCGGCCACCGCAGTCTCGACCTGCTGGGCTCTGGCGATCCTTCCGCCTCAGCCTTCCAAGTAGCCGGAATTACAGGCATGCGCTACCACGCCTGGCTGATTTTTTTATTTATTGTAGAGATGAGGTCTCACTGCCCAGGCGGGTCTCTAACCCGCGGGCTCAGGCAATCCACTCACCTCAGCCTCCCAAAGGCGCAGGATTATAGGCTGAGCTACCGAGCCCGGCTCCATCTGATATTTTTAAGCCAGCTATATGTGTCCTTGAACCAATCTCTATAGTTGGCTGTCTTGCAGGGCGGTGGGGAGGGCACCCACTCTAGTCCAATTAACGAGAGGAAATAGTAGAGTCAGGTGATACCAAAAATGGCTTTCTGAGCAACAGAAGATATGGGCTGGCATGGGTAAGTCAAGTTCTATCATTGACATACCTAGTACAGCCTGTGTGACCTGGGACAAAGGATTCAGCTTCAGTTTTGCGTCTTGGTTTCCTCAGTTGTAGAAAGAGGAAAGTAATCAATTTTATCAAGTTACCAGGATAAAAGGAAATGAAATAAGGTGACGCACACAGAGCATTAGTGCAGTGACCACTCAACAAATGGTGCTCTTTATAGTAATAGCATCATCTATAACATACCATTTTAAAAAATGCCTCTCTAATCAAGGTTGCATCAAGGAAGATTTTTCCCAGATGAATACATTCTTCTATGAATTGTTATGACTCTGGTGAGAATGATATTTCTGATGCACAGGGTGGGATGACGGGAATGTTTATTTCCTTGGGGAGGTAGTGGTCTATGGACCCCTCTAGACTATGTGGAAATGATCCAAAATGACACAGGGAAAATAGACGACCTGTAGATACTAACAGAAACCACTGGACTGAAGAAGTTTTTGTTCTGAAGCCAGGAGCCAGATGAAGAATAAATTATAAAATTTGTCTTCCAAAGAAAGTTTTGAGTAGTAAAATAGCTAATGCTAGTGCAACAGTGCTTAATAGATGCCAGGCATTGTTGTAAACTCTTCATGTGTATTAACTCATTTCTTCCATCTCACAAACACACTGAGGTGGACACTATTATTACCTCCAATTTACAGGTGAAGAAACTGAGGCAAAGACCTAATTAAAAAACCCTTTCAATAAACTGTCATCAGCTGACCTTGCTTTGACCTCATGCTCATTTCTACTTCTTTTTTTTGAGAAGGAGTCACTCTGTCGCCCAGACTGGAGTGTGGTGGCCGCTCCCGGCCACCGCAGCCTCAACCTGCTGGGTTCTGGCAATCCTTCTGCCTGAGCCTTCAAGTAACCGGAATTACAGAAATGTGCTACCACGCCCGGCTGATTTTTTGATTTATTGTAGAGATGAGGTCTTGCTGCCCAGGCGGGTCTTGAACCCGCAGGCTCAGGCAATCCACTCACCTCAGCCTCCCAAAGGCGCAGGATTACAGGCTGAGCCACCGAGCCCGGCCATTTCTGCTTCTTTATCCTCTGGGTACCATGGGTAGAATTGCTGTTCCTCCAGGACTGCCTTGCTCCTCCTACTTCCTTTCAGGGCTAACAATCTTTCATGAACTAGACCTGAGGCTAGTTCCCTCAGGGCTGCCACTAGCCCCTTAATATTGAGAGTAAGCCTGGCCAAGAGGCAAACCAGCACACACTGCCCTAATGAGACAAGTGTGAGGTTACATGGGGCTAAATGGTTAAAAAAATTAGTGTCTGTGGGAAATCCCCTTAATGAGAAAGCTGGATTTGTCCTCAGGAAAGGTGCAGAAGCCGAAAGGAGCCAAGCTGGGCAGCAGATGTGGCTTCTTCTTCTTCTTCTTCTTTTTGAGTTAGAATCTCACTCTTGTCGCCTAGGCTGGAGTACAGCGGCATGCTCATGGCCACCACACCCTGAGGCCTTCCGCCTCAGTCTTCCAAGTAGCTGGAACTATAGATGTATACCACCATGCTTGGCTAGCCTTTTTTGTGATTTATTGTAGAGATGAGGTATTGCCAAGTTGCTCAGGTTGGTCTCAAACTCCTGGGCTCAAGCAATTCTCTTGCTTCAGCCTCCCAAAGTGCTGGGATTACAGGCTGAGCCACCACACCCAGCCAGATGTGGCTTCTATAGTGAGTCCTTGGAGGTGAGGGCAACACTGGGGTCTGTGGAGGAAGACGGCTATGGTGGTAAGAACGTCCCAATACTGCTCTTCCTCTGTTTCAGGGAAGCCCATCTGAATATAGGGAACAGAGACTCAAATCAGTCAACCTCAAGAAAAGGGAGGTTAGGCAGAATTTCTCTGAAATCCAAGAATAGAGTTGGAGTTGGAGTTGGAGTCCAAGTTCAACAAGGCCTCAGGACTCAACAGTCTAGAGGAGAAGACAGGGGAACAGTGGTGTGATGGCAAATGTTTAATAACGGGTTCTCAGAAAAAAAGGAAGCCCTGATTTGCAGCATTTGTCAGTTCCTATGGAGTAAATATCTCTCATGGCCAATTTCAAGTAACACAATGTCACTGCACTTGAATTTAGGAAGAAACGCATTACATCGACTCTCTTAAGTCAGCATAAGTCTATTTAGCACACCAAATATTACTTCTGATTGCTTTCTGAATTTTCTAAGTTTTCAGAATGGTACATTTAATATTTTATAGTCAGAAAAACACCTGGTAAAGGTTAATTGAAAAAAAAAAAGAGCAGTTTTTTGGGGGTGGTTGAAATACAGGACATGGAGTGGTGTATTAAGGACAGACTTCCCTGATTTCACCTGGTGTTGAGGATCAGGCTTGGCTTTTGTCACCAGTTGCCTCCACTGACCCTGGAGACCACCAGGGCTTGCACCATGTTTGGTTGAGCTCACAACTACCCCCAAGAAGGCACTTCCACATTTTGATTCCCTAGTTTTTGGACCGTGTTTCAGGGAGAGGTTGCTCAGAACCACCTGGTAGGGATCTTAGGAACATCTGGCCTTTTTATTTATTTATTTTTGAGTTGGAGTCTCACTCTGTCGCTCAGACTGGAGTGCAGTGGCACACTCATGACCACTACAGCCTAAACCTGCTGGGCTCAGGTGATCCTTTCACTTTAGCCTTCCAAGTACCTGGAATTACAGACATGAGCCACCATGCCCAGCTAATTTTTTGATTTATTGTAGAGATGAGATCTTGCCAAGTAGCCCAGGCTGGTCTCGAACCCATGGGCTCAGGCAATCCTCTTACCTTGGTCTCTCAAAGTGCTGGGATTGCAGGCATGAACCACCGTGCCCGACCACATCTGGCCTTTTTAAAGCTCAGGTCTGCAGAGGACATGCCAGGGTGATGCCCAGGAACCAGGTGAGGTGACCCTGAATAGAAAGTTTTAAACAACTATAACCCACATATGACAAGCCTTTTATGTTGATTAAAAATTAAACAATATGCTATGAAGCATGCACTGTATGCAGAATTTGTAAGAGAAAATAAAACCTTGACACAGATCTTTTGTAAAGAATGCCCCCCTGGATTAAGTTATAGAAGAGGTGGTTCTGGACTTGACTGTGCCCTTAAATTTGGGTTTCTGGGCTTCCCACTTAGATCATCAGCTTTGTGCTCCTTCTCAGGCAACTTTCTTTATTTTTTATTTTTATTTTTTGAGTTGGGGTCTCACTCTGTTGCCCAGGCTGGAGTGCGGTGGCATCATCATAGCTCACCACAGCCTTGACCCTCTGGACTCAGGCAATCTTTCCACCTCAGCCTCCCAAGTAGCTGGGACTACAGGCACACACCACCACATCTGGCTAATTTTTGTATTTTTTTTTGTAGAGACAAGGTCTTGCTATGTTGTTGGTCTTGAACTCTTGGGCTCAAGCAATCCTTTCATTAGATATCCTGTTCCTGACTCAAACAGGTCCTTATTTCACTGTTTTATTTTATTTTTTTATGAAAGTATTTATCTTTTGCCATTATTATAGATGGGATGTAGTTGGTAAGGGTAGCAGTCTTGAGGGATCCAGAACTGAACATTTGATAGACAGAAGCCTAGAAACCCTGGACAGTCTTAAATCAGGCAGGAAAGAAAGATCAGGCCAAAAGTGTCTGCAGGATGCCAGTGGGAGCTGGGAGCTGAGGACACACAGGGGAACTCTGACCTGAAGTGGAAGTTACAGCCTGTGTTCTGGGCCCTCAGGTATTAACTGGAATCAGAAAGAGGCCACAGGATGGAAGGTGAAGATGCTCTTGTTTGAGGTGCGAATGAATAGTCCAGTTACTTCACACTTACAAGCAAGATACACAGTCCTGATTATGCTACTTCAGCATGGAGTGGTAGATAAGGCTGGAAGAAGCTAGAAGTTCAGCGTTGTGGTCCCATTTAAGCTACTAACTGTGTGACTGTGGACAAGTCACTTCACTGCCTGGATTTGTCTTGTGATCTGCTGTTTGAGATCATTGTTGGCCAACCCTAGGGTGGCCCTAAGGATCTGAGAATCTCATATTGGGCTCCAAGTGGCTTACCCATAACTCCTTCCTGTCGGCTCTTACTTTTCCACTGGAGGTGTCCTCTACCTTCTTCCACTTGATGGCCTTTAGAATCCCATATCAGGGCCCTTCTTTTCTTCTCTGAATGAGCATTTGCAGAGCCTCTGCCAGATTCATATAGAGCAGAGATTCCCAAAGAATGGGCCTGGAACCAGCAGTGTCAGCTTCACTTGTGAATTTGTTAGAAATGTGAATCCTCAGACCCCATCCTAGGCCCACCAAATCAGAAAGTCTGGGGGTGAGGCCCCGATCATGCTGACACATGCTCAAATTTCAACATCGCTGCCCTAGAGCATGGATCCAAATTCCCTTGCTGCCTGTCCTCACAAGTGAAAGCCCTTCAACGCCTCTCTACTCACACACCCTGTGCTCCAGGTGCACCTGATGGCTTGTTCTTCTCCAAATACTCCTTCCTTCCGTATACCTCTGAGTGTTTCTGCTTAGAGACATTACTAATCTCACCACCCAGAGATAAACACTACTTCACATTTCTGATAGGCATATATCTAGAATGATGGTTTTCAACCAGATGATTTGTCACCCAGGGACATTTGGCAGTCTCTGAGACATTTCTGATTATCACAACTGAGGGAGGGTATGTCCAGTGGATAATGGCTGGGGCTGTTGATAAACATTTTACACAGGGCAACCCCTACAATAGAGAATTACCTAGTCTAGAATGTTAGTGGTGCTTTGATTGGGAACACTGCATCTAGGATATATGTATGCTTTTAATTGGAATTTTCCAAAAATGGTACTAACTCTATGTATTGCTTGGTAATCTGCATGTATAGTGCTTTCTCAGGCAGAGAAGGAGACTGAGAGTCCAGGAGAAGGAAGTAAACACGTTTCAAGGACAGGAAAACGGAGCATATTTAGAGATAAGATATGTAGTTATAAGATCATAGTGAGATAATGTATCACAGTGGTCAAGACCCTGGCTTTGGAGAGCACAAATGGAGGTTTGAATATTAACTCCGTACAGAAATCCAGGGGGATCTTCGTGAACTTAATAAGCCAGTAACCCTCTATGAGCCTTGGTTTCCACATGCTTGAATGGAGGAACAACAATAATCTTCAAAGGATTATTGTAAGCATTGAATGAGATAACTGCTGGGCACGGTATCTTAAGCCTGTAATCCCAGCATTTTTGGGAAGCCGAAGACAGGATGATGATTTGAGGCCAGGAGTTTGAGACCAGCTAGGCCACATAGAAAGACCCTGTCTCGGCCGGGCTCAGTGGCTCAGCCTGTAATCCCAGCACTTTGGGAGGCTAAGGTGAGTGGAT
>NW_007258032.1:854239-877676 GCF_000164805.1 Carlito syrichta | reverse complement strand
AAAAAAAAAAAAGACCCATCTCTACAAAAAATAATAATAATAAGAGATAACAGTTGGCAAAGCCCTTGCATCTGTAAATGTTTACTATTGCTATTAGTATTGCTGTTACCATTTTATTGTCAAATAAAACATAGATATGGAAATGTACAGCTTAGCGAATTATTATATGGCATAAGTACCCTTGTAAACACCAGTAAGATCAACTGAACTTTGCCAGCCACCCCACATCCCTCCCCTGTGTCCCTGCTCAAACACAGCTTGATGAAGGCACATGTTTGGTGTGTTCATGATTTCATAGAGAGTTAAGTAAGTACTATGGTCAGATACAGTAATCCCCCTTATCCACGGTTTCACTTTCTGTGGTTTCAGTTACCTGCGGTCAACTGCTGTCTGAAATATTAAATGGGAATTCCAGAAATAAACAATTCATAAATTTTAAGTTGCCTGCTGTTCTGAGTAGCATGATGCAATCTTGCACTTCCTCTTGTGCCTCCTGAGACATGAATCTTCTCTCTGACCAGAGAGAAGATGCTATCCATCAGTCACCTGGTAGCTGGTCTGGTGATCAGATCAACTGCTGGGGTATGGTAGGGCTTATGTTCAAGGAATCCTATTGCTTTACTTAATAATGGCCCCAAATGCAAGAGAAGTGACGCTGGCACTTCGAATATGCTGAAGAAAAGCCAAAAAGTGCTCCCTTTAAGTGAGAAAGGTGAAAGTTCTCAACTTAATAAAAATAACAAATATTGTTTGCTGAGGTTGCTAAGTTCTATATTGAAAACGAAGTTTAGCTGGGCACAGTGGCTCATGACTATAATCCCAGCACTTTGGGAGACGGAGGCGAGAGGATTGCCTGGGTCCAGGGGTTCAAGATCAGTCTGGGCAACTTGGTAAAATCTCGTATCTACAATAAATAATAATTTTTTAAAAAATTAGCTGGATGTGAGGGCGTGTGCCTGTGATTCCAGCTACTTGGAAGGCTGAGGCAGAAAGATCACCTGAGCCCAGCAGGTTGAAGCTGCGTTGGCCATGAGCATGCCACTACACTCCAGCTGGGGCAACAGAGTGAGATTCCTACTCAAATAAAAAACAAACAAAAAAATCGAAGCTTCTGTGAAATTATTCAGAAGGAGAAAGAAATTTGTGCTACTTTTTCTGTCACACTTCAAACCGTAAAACTGATGGCCGCAGCACCTGATAAGTGCTTAGTTAAGATGAAAAAGGCATTATATTTGTAGGTAGAAAACATGAACAAAACATATGAACAGAACACTTGACCGTGTTCTGCTTTATGACACTTGGGTTTGGTACTGTACATGAATCAGGCATCCACTGGGGGTTTTGGAATGTATCCCCCATGGATAAGGGGGGACTACTGAATGTATATGAACTTGGACCTCAGAGAGAGGACAGGGTTGAGGATACAAATATGGGAGCTGTTGGCATATAGGTGACATTTAACACCCTGGAACTGATGAGGTTCCCTGGCAATACCAGCTAGGTAGAGCCTAGGTGAGGAATCAAAGCTATTGCTAGGCTTTGAGCTATCATAATTAGATAGATATGGGTCTAAGATTTATTTAAATATTATAGTAACCATCAGAAACATTAAGGAAAAAATGTCTATTTCCTAGAGCACAAAATAATAGGCAAAGAAATATTAGGGAAAGCAAACAAAAAGAAAGCAGGAGTGGCAATAGAAAATCAGAAAATTATTTAAAGAAAAAAATTGAACAGGATAAAGAGGGAAATTTAATATTAATAAAAAGTACATCTAATATTAGTAAAAGGTAAAATCAGTAGTAAAGATATAACAAGAGCTTTCAAATACATAAAGCAGAGGAGAGTGGCCAGGGTGAAGAGTTTGACGTCTATGTCGCAGGAGGAAAGGTCACAGGAACTGGGAGTGAGGGTGTGGCACAGAATCTGTGTGACATCTTTCAGTGACACCCTCTCACTCGAGCACCAGGCCACCGGTGGGGCTAAGCGGGCATCCTGAACCCAACTCTGATATACGCAACAATCTTAGCTCCTTTCTCGTTCCAACCCGCCCTTCCTCCTATCACGTCTCACCTCATTGTCCTTGACATTGAAACCTGAGGATAGATTCGGTTTAAACAGCTGGACTCTTCATAGTTCTCTTGAACACAGGTCAGCATATGACTTTTGGAAGCTGACCTTGGCCACCTCGCCAGGTCTCAATTTAAATGCATTTCTGTTAACCTAAAAAGAGCTCAGAAATGAAAAATTAGCTCGGACCAAGAAAGTAAAAATCTGTCCTACCGTTTGTCATGGTGGAAAGGCAGACACAGATGTAATGTTAAAATGTTTCTCCACATGACCCCTTGCAACCATAAAATGTCACAAAGAGACCCTTCTAAGAGTGACAGCTGCATTCTTACTCACTGAAAAAAAAATTTTTTTTCTAAAAATCACAGACTACCAGAAACTTTGCTGTTTGAAGTCATATCAATAAGAATGAGACATCCCATACTTGTCTGGAGGATCTAAATCACTTTGACAGAGGGAAGCAGTCTCAACTTCCAACTCAGGTGTAGGGTTTCAGATAAGGGGTTTCATCCACTTTTCCTTTTTCTTTTTTGAGTCAGGATCTCACTCTATTGCCCAGGCTGTAGTGCAGTGACATCAACATGGCTCACTGCATCCTTGACCTCCTGGGCTCAGGCAATCCTTCTTCCACTTCAGCCCCCCAAGTAACTGGGGCTACAGGCTTGTGACACCATGCCTGGCTAATTTATTATTATTATTATTATTGTTTTGTAGAGATGAGGTCTTACTATGTTGCCTAGGCTAGTATCAAATTCCTGGTCTCAAGCAATCCTCCTGCCTCAGTCTCACAAATGTCTAGGATTACAGGAGTGCACCACCACACTTGGCCTTTCATCTACATGTATCTTAATGTTGCAATTTCCAAAGAGAAAAACTCTGGGTCCTCTTTAAAATCCAGACCTGATGTTTATTGATTGATTGATTGATTGATTGAGTTGGAGTCTCACTCTGTCGCCCAGACTGGAGTGCAGTGGCCGCTCCCGGCCACCGCAGCCTCGACCTGCTGGGCTCTGGCGATCCTTCCGCCTCCAAGTAGCTGGAACTACAGGCGTGCGCTACCACGCCCGGCTGATTTTTTTTGATTTATTGTAGAGATGAGGTCTCACTGCCAAGGCGGGTCTCGAACCTGCGGGCTCAGGCAATCCACTCACCTCAGCCTCCCAAGGCACAGGATTACAGGCTGAGCCACCGAGCCTGGCGATGTTTATCATTTTATATGCAGTCTCACTTTGTTTTGAGCCTATCCTTATACTGTTCATTTTGATTGAACCTAAACTTGACCAGTGTGGTGGCTCATGCCTGTAATCCCAATGCTTTGGGAACCAAGGCAAGAGGATCACTTGAAGTCAAGAGTTTGAGACAGCCTGGACAGCATAGAGAGACTTCTGTCTCTATAAAAAAAAATTAGCGGTGTGGTGGTGCATGCCTGCAGTCCCAGCTACTTAGGAGGCTAAGGCAGCAGGATCGCTTGATCCCAGACGTTCGAGCCTGCAGTGAGCCATGATTGCACTATTACACTCCAACCTTGGTGACAGAGTGAGATTTTAACTCTAAAAAAGTAAAATAAAATAAAATAAGACAAAACAAACAAATACATAAATTCAATCTAAACTCTATATTTTCTTTTAAGTTTTATTAGAGTGAAATAAACCTCTAAATTCATCTGAACATTTTAAAAATAATATTTAGTCCTCCTATACAGGAACTTGGTATATTTATTCATGTTTTCTTTTAAATATCTTAGTAAAGTTTGTTAGATTTTTCCATACTTCTTGTTAAGATCATTCCTAGGCATCTATATGTTTTATTACCATGTGAATGGCGCTATTTTTCCACCACATTTTCTAGTTGACAATTGTTGGTATTCTGGGAAACACTTAACTTTTATATTTTTATATTATATGCATCCACTTTACGAAATTATTTGATAAATCCTGCAGAAGTGTTATCTTGCTGCTCCCTCACTCACAGATTGTGAATCAGGAAGGAGAGGTGTCTATGAAGGGGACCGGATGATTTGTCCTTGTTCCTATATGGATTGGTGGTAGCCCCAGACAGGGTGTTAACTCCACGTATGTTTACTCCCATAGCGGGTATGGGAAAGCAGCAGCTCAAAGAGTCTGAGAAGCTGGTTATAAAGGATGGTGAGATGAACCCTTTTGATCTTTCTACTAACCTCAAAAAAGAAAAGGGGACTCCTTTCTGGGAGAGAGCAGAAGGACAATGGCTTTTTCTCTCTAGCTGACTTAAGACTCATTTTTATCACTATAACTTGTGTTAAAGAAATCCTGACTGTAGCCAGAAGGTGCAACCTGTGTCCCTGGGATAGAGATTTTTTTCCTTGAGTGAAGCTACCCACTTCTATGTAAGAGTCTATTTCTTATAGGCATCATAAAGTCAACTAGCTTAGCAAGATATAACTAGATATAATTCTTGACAGTTTATGCACGTCGTTTCCTGGTAGGGAACAGAAAGCTTCCACAAAACAGTATTATTTTGTTTGTACCTATACAGAATATTTACCAGTTCATGCTGAATCTCAGAGCATATTCATGTTGACACAGATGCCAAACTGATTGTGTTATTTCACCTTTACACTAAACTCTAGTCATAGATATTATCAAATCTAGGGCATAACTCTGTGTGTGCCTGCCTACTAGGAAAATGAAGGGTGGGGAGAGGTAACATGTATATGCTCATGTTGGGGGATGGGTTGGTGGGTTTGGGAGGTATATGAGAAATAATAAGGGAATATGTTATTACTTTTCTAGTTCCTTGAGCTGCATCATTAGATTGTTTATTTGAAATCTTTCTACTTTTTTTTAATGTAGGTGCTTATTGTTATCAATTTCCCTCTTAGCACTGCTTTTGTTATATCTCATAGAATTTGGTATGGTGTGTTTTCATTTTCTTTTGTTTTAAGAAACTTTTAAGTTTCCTTCTTAATTTATTCACTTATCCAGCAGTATTTCAGGAGCATTCTGGTTAATTCCCATGTATTTGTACAATTTCCAAAGTTCTTCTTGTTATCAATTTCTAGTTTTATTTCATTGTGATCTGAGAAGATACTTGATATGATTTTGATATTTAAAAATTTGTTGAGATTGATTTTGTGACCCAATGTATGATGAGATATCCTAGAGAATGTTCCATGTGCTGAGGAGGAGAATGTGCATTCTGCAGATGCTGGGTGACATATTCTGTAAATATTGCTAGGTCCATTTGACCTATACTACAGATTAAGTCCAATGCTTGGTTGATTTTTTTGTCTAGATGGTCTTCCAATGCTGAAGTGGGTGGTGAAGTCCCCAACTATTATTATATTTTATTGTATCTCTCCTTTTAACTCTGATAATATTTGCTTTATGTATCTGGATGCTCTGGTGTTGGGTGCATATATATATTTACAATTATTTACAATTGCAATATCTTCTTACTGATTGATCCCTTTATATAAAAACCTTCTTTGTCTTTTTAAAATGTTTTTGACTTAGAGACTATTTTGTCTGATATAAGTATAGCTACTCCTGCACTCCCATTGTTTCTATTTATGTGGACCATATTTTTCCATCTCTTCATTTTCAACCTGTGAATATCTTTACAGGTGAAGTGAGTTTCTAGTAGGCAGCATATAAATGGGTCTTGCTTTTTATCCATTCAGTCAGTCTATAATTTAACTGGGAAATTTTAACTATTTACATTCAAGGTTGTTAGTGTCAGATGAGGACTAACTTCTGTTGTTTTGTTTTGTACATTTAAAAAATTTTATGTATATTTTTGTATATACACATTATTTCGTATATTTTGTGTTCCTTTCTTACTCTTTTAAAATATTTTTTTATTTTTTTGAGTTGGAGTCTCACTCCATTGCCTGGGCTGGAGTGCAGTGGCATGCTCATGGCCACCCCAGTGTCGACCTGCTGGGCTCAGGTGTTCCTTCTGCCTCAGCCTTCCAAGTAGCTGGAACTACAGATATGCGCCACTACGCCTGGCTAATTTTTCTTGATTTTTTTTTTTTTTGAGTTGGAGTCTCATTCTCTCGCCCAGACTGGAGTGCAGTGGCTGCTCCTGGCCACTGCAACCTCGACCTGCTGGTTCCCGGCGATCCTTCCGCCTCAGCCTTCTGAGTAGCCGGAATTACAGACATGTGCTACCACGCCTGGCTGATTTTTTGCTTTATTGTAGAGATGAGGTTTCACCAAGTTGCCCAGGTTGGTCTCGAACCCATGGGCTCAGGCAATCCCCTCACCTCGGCCTCCCAAAGTGTTGGGATTACAGGTTTGAGCCACCATGACCGGCCTTCTTTTATTGTTTACCTTTATGATTTTGTAGAATTCTGTAGTGATAACTTTGATTCCTTTCTCTTTCTCATTTGTGTCTGCTCTACCAATGAGTTTTATATTTTCATGTGTTTTCACAAGGGTACATATTGTCCTTTTGCTTCCCAATGTAGAGCTTCCTTAAGTATTTCTTGTAGGGCCAGTCTAGTGGTGATAAATTCCCTCAGTTTTGGCTTTCCTGGAAAAGACTTTATTTTGTCTTCATTTCTGAAGGATAGCTTTTGCTGGGTATAGTCTTGTTGGGAGTTATTTTCTTTCAGTACTTTGTATATATCACTTCATTCTCTCCTAGCCTGTGAGGTTTCTGCTGAGAAATTTGCTGTTATTCTTTTTAAAAATTATTTATTTATTTGTTAAGAAATTTGCATTATTCTGATGGAGATTCTCATATATGCTATTTTACACTGTTCTCTTGCTGACTTTAGAATTCTCTCTTTGTCTTTGACTTTTGACAGTTTGGCTATAATGTGCCTTGGAGAAGACCTTTTTGAGCTGAATCTACTTGTGGGTTGAATCTATTTCTGAGCTTCCTGTATCTGGATGTCTATATCTCTCACAAGACTTGGAAATTTTTCAGCTACTATTTGATTAAATAGGTTTTCTATGCCTTTTTCCATTTCTTCTCCTTCTGGAACTCCTAAAATTTGGTGCTTTGGCTTTGATTCTGAGTGAGTACATTAGTGTAGTCTCTGTATGATTTTTTTTAGCTGTAATCAATGTCAGTGGTATCTGCAAGTTCCTCAGTGGTTTAGGCTATGTTTGTTAGTGGAGACTGTGGCGAAGCTTTGCGGGAGTGAGGATGCCAGGTGGGCTGGTGCTCAGGCCCTTAGGTGGTACACATGGGCACTGGTGGTGGCTGTAGTGGAGTAAGTATGTCAGTCCTCGACCCCCTGAGTGGTGTACATGGGCACTAGTGTTGGCAGTGAAGATCTTGGTGGGCTAGTCCTTGGGTCCCCAAGCAGAATGTTTGGGTGCCAGTGGTGGCAGTGGCAGGCCAGGCCCCCAGGTGGCATGCATGTGTGGGTACCAGAAGTGGCAGCAGGCTGGGTACCCTGGTCCCGAGGTCTCTTAAAAGTGTTTGATGGGGTGGATTGATCCTCAGGCTTCTGGACAGTATGGAGAGGCACCAGTGGAGGCAGACCAGATGGGCCATTGTTTAGGCCTCCAGATGACATACATGTGTGCTGGTGGCAGTGGGCAGAGTGAGTTGATCCTCTGGCCCCTAGATGGCTTGTACAGAGGCAAGTGGCAGCAATGGCAGCAGATAGGGTTGGTCTATTGTCAAGGCCCAGGATGATGCATGGGCATGCCAGTTCCCAGGCTCCCTGAAGGCAGTGCAGATTAGTGGTGGCCCTGCCACTGGAAGGGACAGGGTTGCTGCTGGTGGTAGCAATCCCAGGAAGGCACCTCCCAGACTCTAGGGACTGCATGCTTCATTTCCTTTTTTCCCAAGGGCAGCCCTTCTGGTGCAGTGGACTGCTTCCCTCCCCAGGGTGTTGGGCATTGTGTGGGCTAGAGTGCTGGGGACCTGGCCATACTGTTTGGTCAGGCTGGCATCATGGTGTTGTAGTTCTCTGGGTGGATGTGGAGGGATGTCAACCGGACTCCATAGAAGTGGAGATGCAGTGGCTGCTGGGTCCTAGGGTAGAATGTACTCTAGTGGGGACTGAGCTCTCCAAATGACACTGTGTTGCAGTTGCTTGGGTCTTAGGGGGTGAGTGGGGCCCAGAACAAACTTCCCTCTGGAACAATGCAGTCACATGAACTCCAGGTGGTTCCCTATACAGGCTCAGGGCCTGTGAGGGCTGAGGGGCTCTCCTGTGGCTAGGATTGCAGGTGGGAATGTGAACTTCTGGAGATCTCCCATTTACCTTTTCTCTACAATGGGAAGTTCCTCTTGATTCCAAGTCAGTATCAGCTGGCCAGGTGAGCTGCTTTGCTCCTCTCCTTCCTTGCCTCAAGTGGGTCCCTGTCACTTTCCTGGTGAATTCCAGTGTTTTCTCTTGGACAGTATGTTGGATGTGTGCTAATATACTTGCCGTTTTCGTCCTCCTTTGTGGAGAAGGTGAGTGCTGGGTACCTCTAGGCATCTATCTCAATGATTCGTCCTCCTCTGGCTTCTTATAATGTGAGACTCCTAATGTTGAAATCAGGTTTCATGGGATATTCTGTTATTGAATCCAAACACATCTTAGCTGATGAGGTCTGGATAAAGAACAAGTTGGGGGGAGATATCAAAGACCTTGATTTTAGGAACAGTCATCCATGGTGAAGAGAAAAAGAGCCGAGCAGTACCGGAACTCCTGGAGAGGGCTTCAATTGCACTGACCAGGACAGAAGAAAGGATTGGGACTCTGTTGGTCAGGAGTACTGACAGTCTTCCAACTGCTAAAAGGTGAATGAGGCTAGTACCATTTCCCCCAACTTGATCTGCAATGCCAGCATTGAGTGCCATATGTCAGGTATCTTTCTATGCTCCATTATAATCTTATGGGACCACTGTTGTATATGTAGTCTGTCAATGACTGAAACATCATTATGCTGGGCATGATTGTACTTGTGATGGTTAATTTTAGGCCTCAACTTTACTGGATTAAGAAATACCTAGCAAGTCAGGCTCGGTGGCTCAGCCTGTAATCCTGCGCCTTTGGGAGGCTGAGGTGAGTGGATTGCCTGAGACTGCGGATTCGAGACCCACCTGGGCAACTTGGTGAGACCTCATCTCTACAATAAATCAAAATGAGTCGAGTGTGGTAGCGCACACCTGTAGTTCCAGCTACTCGGAAGGCTGAGGTGGAAGGATCGCCGGAGCCCAGCAGGTGGAGGCTGCGGTGGCTGGGAGCGGCCACTGCACTCCAGTCTGGGTGACTGAGTGAGACTCCAACTAAAAAAAAAAGAAAGAAAGAAATATCTAGCAATTTGGCAAGCATATTGTTGGGTGTGTCTGTGTGGTTTTTTCCAGAAGATATTATTGTGTGAGTCAGAGTGGACTAGGTGGGGAAGATTTTCCCTCAGTGTGGGTGGGCACTATCTCCACTGTCCCCAATCAGCCAGGGGCCCGAAGAAAACAAAAACAGAGAAAAGGCAAATGTGTCTACCTACCTCTGGAAGCTGCGACACGTTCATCTCCTGCCTTGGGCAATGGAACTCCAGAATCTGAAGGCTTTGGATTCTAGGACTTGAACCAGTACCCTCTTGTCCCCAGGTTCTCAGGACTTTGACTTTGGACTGAGAGTAATACCATCTTCCTTGATTCTGAGACCTTTAAACTTGCACTGAACTTGCGGTTGGACTGTCATGGTACTTCTCAGCCTCCATAATCACATGAGCTAATTCTCCTAATAAATTCCCTCTGATATATCGATTTCTATATAGCCTATTGGTTCTATCTCTCTGGAGAACCCTAACTAAATGACACCTATACATTACCTAGCATATGGTGAGATTTTAATAATGACCGTTATTATTTCTTAACTGAGACCTATAGAGTTAAGGGAAAATACTTCATGACACCATTAGATACATGGTCAGTAGATATTGGGTAAGAGACCTGTTAGGACAATTGGGTGTTGCCTACCTTGACTGGTCTTCTAAGAGATAGGATCCTGTGATGGAGTTTCAGAAACCATTTCTTCTCTGTCCCCAGAGGCATTTCTGAAACAATAGACCTTCTTTTGGAGGGGGATATCTCTGAAACAATAGACCTTCTTTTAGAGGGGGACTTCAGCGTTTGCCATGACCTTGCTTTCCCCTGAGCAAGGAGAAAGATGAAGACAGAAGATGTGCAGTATCAGCAGAAATGAGAATGTCAGGGATAAGAGGAATTTCCAAGGTTTCCATTGGATGGGGTGGGGAATCATCACAGGGTCTCAGACTCCTGAGAGGAGGAAGTGGGAGGACTATAGAATGTCCCCTGCCCATCTCATCATTGACAACTTGGGTTATTGAAGCACTAGGAGTACAAATGCGATAACCAGAACCAGAGGCTTTCCTGCTCACGGATATGAGGTGGGAGATAGACCAAAATAACCACATAGCACTCACAATAGACACCGAGAAGCCGCTCCTTCTCTACTAGAGTGCCCTCCTACACACCTATTCTAAGTATTTTCTAACCCTGTGATTATTCACAGAAAGAAGAAGAATAGACGTTGCCGGCATTCGTAGTAACAGGATGAGAAAGTGCAAGACTTCCTGTTGTGTGTGTGTGACAGCTGGTGATAAGTGGAGGGCCCGGCACAGGAAATCCGCTCAGCTTCTGCAATGTGGCCTGCCTGAAACTTGGGCGCTCCTTCAGTGTGGGTGTTGATGGCAGGACAGAGGAGCATCTGGACCATGGGTGACGTGGTAGAGAAGAGTTTGGAAGGGCCCCTGGCACCCTCTACAGATGAGTCCTCCCCCAAAAAGGGAGATCTTGTGGAAATCTTAAATGGGGATAAGGTCAAATTTGACGACGCGGGACTCTCCTTAATTCTTCAGAATGGCCTGGAGACGCTCCGAGTGGAAAATGCTCTGACAGATGTCGTCTTGTGTGTGGACATTCAGGAATTCTCCTGTCACCGCGTGGTGCTTGCTGCGGCCAGCAACTATTTCAGGTCAGCATGCCTAGGATCAGAGTCGAATTGGGGGCGAGTTGCAAGGAAAATCCGTGTTGATGGGAGAGCCCAATCTAACTAGTTGTCTGCTATGCTTATGGTCCATATATCTGTTAAGGCGTGTGTGTCTACTTAGAACACCAGAAAGCAAGCTATCAAACCTTAGATTTTAGGCTCAGGTCACAATAAAGAGAGATTGGCATCATTTAGAAGTCATGTTTATATATTATGGTAAAACTTCTGTGTATATGTGCTTGTCCCAAAGGATGGAAAATTGCTGAAGTCACAGGGATTTTCTTCCCCCTTGCTCTGACTAATGTGTTGGAAACATAATGTTGTCTTTGTTCATCAACAGAGGTAGAGAAAAAGGATGTGACTTCTCTCTCAGAGTTATCAAATGTCTTGATAAAAATGAGGGGCTTCTGTGTATATGCAGGTGGCATGAGGGAAGGGAATGCAGTTTCAAAGGTGCTTTAGCCGTGAGAGGCCCCTAGTTACCTTAAATTCATAGTCTCACAGTGGGAAGACCAGGCTCAGGAGCCCTGGGTTGCATCTCACTTTGCCCCCCATCATTTTTTGAGTTGAGGTTTCACTCTGTTGTCCAGGCTGGAGTGCAGTGCCACCATCACAGCTCCCCGCAGCCTCAACCTTCTGGTCTCAGGGGACCCTTCTGCCTCAGCCTCCCAAATAACTGGGACTAAAGGTGCGTGCCACCACACCTGGCTAATTGTTTGATTTTTTGTAGAGACGAGGTCTTGCTATGTTGCCTAGGCTGGTCTCACAATGGGCTTAAGTGGTCCTCCAACCTTGGCCTTCCAAAGTGCTGGAATTACAGGCGTGAACCACTGTGCTCAACTGCACTTTGCCCTTCTTGAGACTTTAGGCAAGTTACTTAGTGCTCTGAATTTCTGTTTTGTGCTCTGTAAAATAGGGGCAATGATGATTACCTTTCAAAGTTGTTGTGATAATCAAATGTGAAGGTAAAAAGGGTCTCACACAGTGTCTGATGCTATGTTGAAATTCTCTAGCTGATTCTGCTTGGTTTGACTAAGAATGATTTATTAAGTGTTTACCATGAGCAAATCCATGGGGTAGGTATTTTAGAGAATCAGGAACCCAGTGAATAGGACTGGATCCAGCGTTCTCCATTTCAGTGTGGACATATGGGGAAACCAGTCCACAAGGGCAAGGTGGATGAAGAAGGTATTTTGGGAACTTGAAAAGAAATACCCTTATAATTCTCCTTAACAAAAGTCTTCTTGACTCTTGGTTCTGGCTGAGGAAATTAAAAACAAGTAACTTATGAAAGTATCATGGAAGGTGTTTTAGTTTTCATTTTTTCGAGGTGCTTAGGGGAAAATCTTTCTTTGGAATTGAAAGAGCAGGGTCAGCGGGTTGTTGTGGGACTGATTCTGTCCTGTATGTTGACAAGGCAAGAGGATATCTGGGTTTGAGGGAAGTTGTGCAGTGCCTGCTATGGGCCAGACAGACATAGTTTGTATTTTATTTTTGCAACATGTATTTTATATTTGCAGTGATGAAGATGGCTAATATTCCCTTTTGTAGATGAGGAAATGAAAACCCAGCATTTCATCTCTGGTCATTGCTGTAGCAGGGATTGGGCACGTTCTAGAAATCCTTGTTACTGCAATGCAAGCTTCCACTAAGTTTGGGGCATCTTTCCACAAGAAGTGCATAAAAGGGAAAGCATAGATGCAGCCATCAAAATGAGTTGACATAGATAAACATGTTACCTGCTCCACCAATATTGACCACATGCTTTTACGTTGATCACTCCTCTTAGGAGTGAGTGAAAGTCGACTTAGCTGAATATCCTGGGTACTTTTCGGTTTATCCTTTCTGTTTTTAATCATTAGAAAATTGCTATCATAAAATATGCATCTGGCCAGACATTTTATTCGCGCATTGGCCTGGCTACCAATAGGGCTGTTGGCTGTTTTTCCTTGAGTACATCTCTGTTCAACTCTGGTCCTCAGGTTTCTCATTCTAAACAGAAGGCATTTGGGCTCAGGTCCTCCCAGCCCTGCTGATCTAGGACACTTAGGGAAAGTCTCTCCTCAGGAAGCTGTGGCAGTGAGAAATTGGAAGCACACGAGGGTATACGTGTCTGTCTGTGTATGTAGAGTCTCTTCCAAAACTGCCTGGTCATGGGAGGAAATTCTTTCAATTCTTTTCTTCAAAGAAGTGACTTTTGATTCATATCTTGGGATTTCCAACGTGACTTTCCTCTACAGTAAATACAGTTCTGGAGACAGGATTCTTTTTTTCCTGTGCTATTATTAATAACTTCTGTTTGTTGTGTGCCGCACCCTGTGCCACTCAGATCACACACACTAGCCCATTTAATCCTTGAAACAATCCTGTAAGGTAGGACATTTTAGTTCCTTCTTACAGAAGAGGAACCGAAGGCCAGAGTGCCACAGTTAATAAAAAAAATAGCCAAGTTGGAATTGGGACCTCGGACTGACATGAAGTCTGGCATTGCTTTACTGCCTCACTTGGTTTGAATCTAAGGTTTTGAAAAGGGTTAGGAGCCAGACTAAGGAAGGCTAGAGAGTCTGTTCTATGTGGGAGACTTTAGACACAGCCCTCTGTGCTTTGGAACCCCTGGAAGCTGGTTGTAAAGTTGTGTAGGATTTTTTCCTTTATTCATTGAGAAAATACATGTTTTCCACTAAGTAACTGATCATAGTTTATTTAGCCAGTCCCCTAATGATAACCAGTTTATTTAACCAGTCTTCTCTTTTTTTCTTTTTCTTTTGGATGGTTTCTAATCTATATTTTACTCCTATAGACAATGTTGTAATGAATAACCTTATGCATATGGCATTTCATAGGCATGCAGGGGTACCTGGGGATGCATTTTGAGGAGGGGGTTTGCTGAATCAAATGCATCTTGCAGTCTTAGAGGTTATTGCCAACTTCTCCTTGGTAGGGGTTGAATCATTTTGCATTCCCCAAGGCCTTACCAAAAGAGGGTGTCATCAAACCATTGAATTTTTACCAAACTGACAGATAAGAAAGAATGTCTCAAATTTAGTTTTAATTTGCATTTCTCTTATTTTTAACAAGGCCAAGCATCTTTTCATATGTCTGAGGGGCATGTATTGTACCTTTTCTGTGAACAATCTTTTCATATCCTTTCAAATTTTCATGTACATTGTTTAAGATGAAAATTTGTTTTTTTAATCAAAACACAACATACAAACAGTTAATAGAGTCAAATAGTACTTAAAAACTTATAATGAAAAACAAAAATTCCTCTTTACTTCCTCTACCCTTTAGTCTCACTCGCCAAGGGCTACCATTTTCAACTTCTAGCTGTTTCTTCCAACACTAGCTCTACATTTCTACAAAATATGCTTATACTGCTCTTCCTTGACCTCTCAATGTTAGACATCATTTATGGATTTCAGCTAAGGATTTAGCACTTCTACCTAACTCCCTTACCATACACTTTCCTTCCCTATAATCTCTCAACAGAATGCTATCACAACTTTTTGCTTAATCTGCACTATGCATTTACATTATTATGTTCATAAAAATATTGTTCTGCATTGAGCCAAATTGCATGATAACTTTTTCTTTCTTGTAAGCCTTTTTGTCTTCCCTGAAGTTATTAATTCACTCCTTTGGGATGTCTTTTGCTCACAGACTTCTAAAAATCTTTCACGTGGTCTAACGCATCAAAGAATCTACCAGTTCCATTTTCCTTAGAATCTTCCTCCCTTCCATCTTCGTAAAAATGCTCTCTGGATGTGAACAGCTAGTATCCAGCTGTTTCCCCACAGTTCCAGAAATTTCCTTCGACTCTCTTCTATGTGGAATGAAAGCTTCTCCTATCTTCTTCTTACTTTGATGAGCACATCTCCAATAACTTCCTTAGAAAGAGTGCCTACGAAGCAAAATTGCAAGACCTTGCATGCTTGAAAATGTCTTTATTCACTGGGAATAGAAGCTGAAGAATGGTCCCTCAAAGTCCTGATTGTCTTAGTCCGTGGAACCTGTGAATGTTGCTTCACATGGTCAAAGTACTTTGCAAATGCGACTAAGTTATGGATCTTAGGTTGAAAAGACCATTCTAGACTGTCTGTCTGAGCCCAATGTAATCACGAGTCCTGATTAGGGGGAGGTAAGAGGATCAGAGCAAGAAAGAAGAGATATGCTAATAGGAGCAGAGGCTGGAATAATTCTCCTCTAGAACTTCTACCGGGAGCATAGCTTTGCCAACCCCTGATTTTGATCCAGTGAAACCTGAGTTTTTTGAGTTGAGGTCTCTCTCTGTTGCCCAGGTTGCAGTGCACTGGCACCATCACAGCTCACTGCAACCTTGACCTTCTAGGCTCAGGTGATCCTTCTGCCTCAGCCTTTGGAGTAGCTGGGACTACAGGCGTGTGCCACTAAGTCCAGCTAATTTCTTGACTTTTTGTAGAGATGAGTTCTTGCTATGTTGCCTAGGTCTCAAACTGCTGAGCTCAAGCAATCCTCCCTGCGTGGCCTCCCAAAATGCTGGGATTACAGTGCGAGCCACCATGCCTGCCCTGTCTTTGGCACTGTTGACACACATTTTTGTTCTTTTAGGCCACAAAGTTTGTGGCAATTTGTCATGGCAATATGAAATGAACACACTTAGGTATAATTTTTAAAAATTATTTTGTTTTTATTTTTGTAGAGACAGGGTCTCACTATGTTGCCAAGTAATTCCTGGGTTCAAGCGATCCTCCTGCCTTGGCCTCTCAAAGTACTGGGATTAGAGGCATGAGCCACTATGCCTAGTAGGCTGTAAAATTCTTGAAAATAATTTTTCCTCAGGAATTTGAAATCATTGCATATTTTCTTCTAGATCCTTATGTTGCAAGTAAGAAGTCTAATGTCCTTATGGTTTCTAATCTTTTGTTTGTGTCCTGCTTTTTTGTTCTAGAAATTTTTAGGATTTTTTTAGCATTTTGATATTTTATGATGCTGTGCCTTAGAGGTGTGTGTATGTTTTACTCCAATCATTATGCTATGCATTTGATGAACTCTTTTTTTTTCTATTCTTCTTCTTATTATTATTATTTTAAAAACGGAGACAGGGTATACTATGCTGCTCAGGCTGGTCTCAAACTCCTGTGCTCAAGTGATACTCCTACCTCAGCTTCCCAAAGTGCTGGGATTTCAGACATGAGCCACCATGCCCGGCTAAACCCTTTTAATATGGAGACTTACATTCTTTAATTCTGAGAAATGTTCTCACATTATTTCTCTGGTGATACATGTTCCCTGTTTTCTCTGTTTTCTATTCTGGATCCCCTGTTAAATGGCTGTGGACTTCTAGAACAGCCCTCTAGCTTTCCTGTCTTCTCTCCTGTTGCCCATCATCTTATCTTATCTTTGGCTTTCCTTTCTGGAAGATTTTTCTTAATTTTATCGTCTAAACTGCTGGGATATCAGTTTTTATTTTCAAAAGCTTTTCCTTATTTTATTAGTCAAAAAAAAAAAAAAAAGATAACATCCTGGCTGGGCGCGGTGGCTCATGTCTGCGATCCCAGCCAGCACTTAGGGAGGCAAAGGCAAGAGGATTGCTTGAGCTCAGGAGTTCAAGATGAGTCTGAGCAACATAGACCTCATCTCTACAAAACATAAATTAGCCAGGCATGGTGGAACATGCTTGTAGTCCCAGCTACAGGTGGGAGGGTTGTCTGAGCCTGGGTGGCTGAGGCTGTGGTAAGCTGTGATCGTGCCATCACACTCCAGCCTGGGCAACAGAGTGAAACTCTGACTCATGGGAGAAAAAAAAAGTTAAAAAGAAAAAAAAAGCATCCAGTTCTTGTTTCATGTAGATCATATTTTCTCTTAATCTCTTTGAGATTTATATTTTTTTTAAAAAAAGTCTTCTTTTTGTTGTGCTGTTTTTGTTTCCTCTGTTTCTTTTTCTCTTTGTTTTAGAATCTTTTATTTTAGAGACTATACTATCTTGTAATCTTCAGATATCTATTCATATTTAAGAGTAAAGCACAAAAGTGTCAAATGGATGCTGGGATAGCGCGGGGTGAGGGCTTTGCTAAGAGGACATTGAATAGTTAACTCATTTTTTGGTTGGGAATTCCCAGAGGCACATATTTCAAGTCTTTGCTGTGGTGTCTTTCAGTTTTAAAAAAAATAGATTCATTCATTTTATGTATTTCAATGGCTTTAGGGGTACAGTTTTTGGTTACATAAATGCATTGTATTGAGGCGAGGAAGTCTGGGCTTTAAGTGCTCCCCTCCCACCGTGCACATTGTACCCAATAGGTGATTTTTCATCCCTCACCTCTTCCCACCCTTTCTCCTTGTTTTAGTTTTTTAAAGAAGAATTTTCCATTTTCCTGCCTGGGAGGATATAAGCCTAGCTGCTTGTGTTCCGGGAAAGGAAGAAGCTGAGTTGTATCACTCTTAGGTTTTTAGATTTATATTTAATTTTCCTGTTTCTGGTTCCCCTCCCTCCACTGTGCCTGGCATCCATGAGCTGATTGAATTTCTCCAGAAAGCAAACCTTATGTTTCCTGTAAGTGCTTGAGGCGTTGTTGCTTTGACAGGCAGGGTGGGGCTGAGGACCTGAGTGTGGGGAGATGTTACTGTCTTTCATACAAGCTCTCAACTAATCCTCCAGCTTTGGTTCCAAGTTGCTCCCTTCCCTCTCCCCACCTCCATTTTCTAAGGTGTCATCAACTCCTGAGTCTTTCTGGGGTTCTCTGGGGAGAAACAGCTCAGGATCTGTCTTAGCTGGCTAAGCTAAGGGTTTCAGCTTTCTCCACGTGGACCTTCCCTATATTTGAAACTTCCCAATCCATAGGAGGAATTCTGTGATGCCAAGAAGGAGAATTCACCCAGGCTTAGAATCTGTGTAAGATCTGTGACTGTCTCAGCCCTGATCAGAGAGTAGAGGAGGTCTGATAAAACCAGCTGCCATTCTTTTTCTTCCCCTAGGGCTCTTTTTGGTGCCAGGCCCTGAACTCAAGTGCTTTATGTGCATTATCTCTCTTAATCCTCACAATACTTACATTAAAGTGTTATTACACTTTACAGCAGCAGAAGCTGAGATTCTGAGCATTAAGCAACTTGCCTGAGGTTATAAAACTAGTGGAGGCAGAATATTTCCTTGGGTCCTATTTTCTTCTTGCTCTCTTATATGTGGTAACTCCTGATTTTTACAAAGACCTACTCCCCATAAAGATCTAGGCAAAGTTCAGAGGAAGTCTATGGCCACAGCTGTTATTACCCAATGACTATTTAGATTTTTGTTAGCTAGAGAGACAATGCAGCCAATGCTATGTGCCACTTTTTACATGAGGGAGAAAATCTGCCTGACCATTGTTTATCCCATTGTCTCCACCACAGATTGTCCCCAAATCCCAACCACACACAGAAAAGCAGTTTCGAGAATTTTTTTTTTTAAGTTGGGTTCTCTCTCTGCCACAGGCTGGAGTGCAGTGGCATGATCACGATGATCATGACTCATAGAAGCCTCGACCTCCTGGGTTCAGGTGATCCTTCCATCTCGGCATCCTGAGTAGCAGGGACTACAGGTGCATGCCACCACGCCTGGCTAATTTTTTTGACCTTTTTGTAGAGATGGGATTTCGCTATGTTGCCCAGGCTGGTCTTGAACTCCTGGGCTCAAGCAATCCGTTTGCCTCGGCCTCCCAAAATGCTGGGATTACAAGCATAAACCTCTGTGCCCGGCCAGTTTCAATAACTTACTTGTGGTGCCAGAGGACTGATGGGGTGGGAATGTGTCAGCCTAGAAATGTAACCATAGTGGCTGTAAACGGGGATTATATTAGTAACTCAGACAGTGTATTTCCCTTTCAGGGCCAATTCAAAAGTCTTGGGTGGAATGAGGAAGTTGGGGGAAAAGTGTATATTTGAGGCTGAGAAAAGAATGAAGGAGAAGAAAGTTTAAAGAGTAGTCTGTAGTATATTTAATAGTCAATCAGCCAGATATCACAATATGCAAATATTCTCATGGCAGAAAAATCAGGGGGTACATAGATTTAACATTCAAAATAATTTTTAAAAATTGTTTACTGTCCCCTTGAGGAGTATTTAATAAAATCTATAAGACTACTAATGTCTTTTATAAGTCCACTAATAAAGCTGCTGTTTGTGTTATGCCTTTGGACAAGTCTCCAAATAAAAGTCATTGTAAGGGATTGTGCATACTGCACACTGAACCCTACCTCCCCAAAAGTCTCCATCTACATCAGTGGTTCTAACTACTGGGGGAACCCAACTCACTGCAAAATATGGCACACTCTGTAAGTGACAGTGACATGTGAGGGCAACCATGCTGTGATTCCTTGGGTTAGCAGAAGGAAGAGGAATCATGGTGGTGTGGGGAGGGTTATCAGGTTTCCTCTGCCCTACCAGATGGACGACTGGCCCTTCCTACATACATATGGAAGACTCCAGGCTGAGGCTGAGTCAGCAGCAAGCTGTTGCCTGAAATCCTTGCCTGGCGTCTGACCCCTGCCTTGAATCTCTGTCTCTGGGTCTGCTTCTCTGCAGCTATGGTGAAGGGACTTTGCCATCCAGCTACAAAAATCAATTATGAAGCCAGGAATGAGAATGGTATTGTGGGCACAAACTATGTACTTCTCAATCCTTGCTACATATTAACTCATTACCAGATGCCAGTAAGTGGGTCAAGAGACCACTTGTTCGATATTGCAGTCCTTAGGTTTTTTTTTTTCCATAGTGATGTAAGATGTCTAGAAAGGAGTCAGCAGGTCCAGGTGATAGAATGAGTGCCAAGGAGAACAAGAATGAGTTAAGCCCTTGAAGCGCTGTATTAAAAATCTGGATAATAGCAAAAGCATTGAGAATTGCTGCCACGGTGGACAGGTACACTTGATGAACTCAGGTGAAGCTGATGATTGTACCACCAGTGTCAGATTCTGTATTTTCCACTTTTAATATTTTCCAATATTGTGGACCAGAACCAATATGGTGGTTAATATTTCAGTACCATATGTCTATAATTCCTTGTCTGCAGTTCCAAAATTCTCAAAATGCTGACAAATGAAAAGTTTTTCATAACTTATTTCATGGCCAAATCCAGTTTGAACTGCACTTGTCTGAGGAACACCTGTCCTGAACTGAGGTGAGGCTCTTTACAGTGTCTCTATTTATTCTACTTTAGGGCAACTATTCATATATTCACTACTAAAGTACAAATGTATTGGATGAAAGAGTATTGGGAGTACCATGTAATTCATTTAACTTATGCTAATATCCAAAGAATCCTGAATGCCAAATCATACATGGCTACCAGATTTTTGGGTGAGGGATACCAGACTTTTGGGTAAGGGATTATGGGACTTTCTGATAATGTTAACAGTTTTCACTTGGATGTCGTATGCATATTTTTACATACTTGTAAACGCAATTTACATACAATGTTGTATCTTGTTTCCCTCTCTTTTTCTTATATTCTTTTTCCTTTGGTCCCCATACTTTTCACAATTATGATTTATTTATTTTGCTATCAGTTTTCACAGAGGCATAATATGAAAATGATTCTCACACTGTGGACATTTAGGTTGCTTCCAATATTTCGTTTTCATAAATGATATGGTATCTTTGTATAAGTGTTTTTCACAGTCTGGAATGTGACTGGCCAACATTTTTTCAGGCACTTTGCTGGAAACTTTTTCATTTCATTTAATCCTTACAACATCAGTGTTCAGAAAATAAGTAGATAATATCACCTCTATTTTACACTCAAGGAAACTCACTTTGATGTTAAAAATGGTTCCCTCTGGGATCCAAAATGAAGAAACAGAGATTTTTTTCACAGAGGGCAGAAACATGGCTGTTAACAGTCATTTTCTGGGATCATTAAGTACCCCAGGTCCCCAAGCACTAGAGTGGACTACATAAGTAGAACATGAAAAGGAAATGTAAAAACCATTGCCTCGAAGTGCATGTCCACACATGCACAGGCGGGATACTGTTGGGACATTCATCCCGATTTGCGTTGGGGGCTTGGTCAAAGGGTTAAATAAGAAGTAGGGAGGCAGCTCAGGGTGTGCTGGTGAAGAGACAGTGTGCTATAGAAGTAGAGGACTTTGAGAGCTTGCAGGACACCCCTGGGGTTGGGACCAGAACCTGCTTGGTATAGTGGAAAGAACTTAAGGCATTGGGATTAGAGTCCAGACCCTTCCACTTTCTGGCTGTATAAATCTCGGAGGAATTGCTTGGCCTGCCTGAGGCCTAGTATCAGTGTCTACAACAGTGAGGCTAATGATTTATGTTGACCAATTCCAGTGAGTCTTGAAATGCAAATAATAAAATGAATTCATTTATGAATGTGTTTGCCTAAGCACTTTATGCATGGCATGAAGTCAGATTTCTTAGTTCCAAGGAACAGAAATTGACTGACTGATTTGAGAAGAGAAATTTAGGTAAATAATAGGAGGTACTTGCTAAATTCCCCCAAATTTTGGAGAACCAAACTGAGAAGGCAGACAGGTGCAAGCGAGGCCAGACAGGGGTCAGGACCGCAGTCCAAAGCCACCCAGAAACCGTGAGGGGAGGACTCCTGCACTGCTGCGGAGGCCTGGGGGAGTAACAGCTGCACAGCTGCAGCCATTGTCACAGTCACCGGAACTGTCTCTGGACGCTGGAGGCTACTGCTGCTTCTGCTGCCTCCACCCACACAGGGTGTCCTCTGTCCAGGCTTCTTTGCATCACTAGCTGCCAATTCAAAGCCTGGGGTTGGTTTATCTGATGGGTAAAGGCTGAGTCACACTGTCAATGCCTCAGCTGTGACAGAAACTGGGAGAGTCAGTGTCTGGCCTCTGCAGTTTCTGGAGTGGGAAGTGGCTTCTGCCACTCGCTGTGTCTCATGGAGGGGAGTTTGCCACATTTAGGGAGGGGTTCAGATGCTGGGCAGCCAAAAAACCATGAGTGTCTATTAAATGCACCTACTAGGTGCCGGGCCTTCATTTGGTGCTATAGCATCATTAAAAGTATGCCTGTAGAGAGGAGTCATTCAGCAACTCTTGTCACATAGGCATCAGAGACATGGATCCTGAGATCCTAGCAGGCAAGAAGACAATTATGAGCATGTGCACGCCTCCTCTCCCCTTAAAACTGGGAGTCGCCCTGAGTTGTTGGGGTATGTGGCACAGTCATCATCCATCATGGCAGGACTACAAACAGGTTAGAAATGTGAGCTACGTGAAGGGAGTGACTGCCTTATTCATCTCTTTGTACTTGGCCCCATTGCAAAGGCCGACATTCAGCAGACACCTTGTAAACGTTTGAAGTGACTAAAAACCTTGATATTCCTCCTGCATGTTCAGTCACTAATTAAGCAGCATGCTGGCCAGAGCAGGAAGTCCTCACAGAGTTGGGTGGGAAGCTATTGTGCAACTTTAGAAAAGGAAAGGATGATTAAATGTGGACATCACAGGAAAAATTGGAAGGAACTCTTACAGAATCCAAGATGCTTCAGAATGTTGTGGATTCAACAGGTCACTCACGTGACCATCAGCACATAGATGTGCTACTCCTGTGTAGTGACTCTTGTGGTCCATTTTAGCACTGAGAGTGAGGAGGGCGGTTCTGCCCCAGGGCAGAAGTGCAGTTAGGTCCTTTGATTTTTCAATAAAATGTCATCTCTGTCACCCTCACCCTTGATGTCCAGGGCACACGGCTCTTCTTTCAGTAAAGAACAGAAAATCTATTCTTTAGTTTTTAATAATCTTCTGTGTAGCTTCCAACTAAACACAGGAGAGAAATACTTTCATCATTCTCATCTCAAGTTGTCAACTTTATTCCTGCATCAAACCCATGGATATGAAACTGTATCTCCTTGAAAATGTTTTTACAGGACTAGGTTCTCATATGGCCAACACCAAACAGTCCATAAGAAGAGCTGATCACATGCAGAGCATCTGTGTTTTTGGCAAAACTGCCATGAGCTCAATGTCCATCACATTGCGCCATGTTCCTTTATTGATCAGCATTCTTTTGGTCACAAGCAGTAAGAACACAAGTCAAATCACCTTAGGCAAAGAAAAAGATATTTTGGTCATACTTCCAAATCACAGGAAGGGCTGGAATGCAGCAGAGCGCAGGGAGAACAGAAACCACTTTGGGTGCAGTTAGGATGCTCTCTTTCCACCCCTCACTTGCCTTCTCTCTTAGGCTGGATTTCTCAGACTGACTTCTGCCACACGGTTGGGAGTCTGCCTGTTGACTGCTGGAGATTTGCTTCTCCCAGCTTTGGTTCCCGAGGGAAACTGCAAGACTTTCTCCACCTTTGAAAACTCCTTGAGAAAGGCTGGGTTAGGTGGCTCAGCCTGTAATCCTGCGCTTTGGGAGGCCGAGGTGAGTGGATTGCCTGAGCCTGCGAGTTCGAGACCCGCCTGGGCAACTTGG
>NW_007258032.1:757166-854068 GCF_000164805.1 Carlito syrichta | reverse complement strand
CGACCACTGCACTCCAGTCTGGACGACAGAGTGAGACTTCAACTCAAAAAAAAAAAAAGATTCTGATTGACCCAGCTCCATTAGATTCCCCAATTCTAGACGAATCACGGTGTCAGAGAGGAGGGGCAAAATGATCAGCCCAGCCTAGTTTAGGAGCTCATTCACTCGACCAAGAGTGTCTCTCTCTCTCTCTCCCTCTCCCTCCCCCTCCCACAAAAACAGACACACTCACAGAAAGTGAGACAGAGACATCTGTAAAAGGTGAGAACTGTTGCCTGAACCACATAATTTGAGTGGAGCCTGGATGGGGAGCAGAGCATTTCCCAGAAGTGACAGATGCTAGACAAAAGGAAAAATAAGTCCATTAAAGAAGGATAACAAATCTCGGTCTCCCTCCCTCCCTCCTATTGGAGTCTCACTCTGTTGCCCAGACTGCAGTGCAGTGGCATGATCACATCTCACCAGAGCCTCTACTTCCTGAGCTCAGGCAATCTATCACCTCAGACTCCTGAGTAGCTGGGACTACGTCCAGCTCATTTTTTGAGTTTTTGTAGAGATGAGGTCTTGCTATGTTGCTCAGGCTAGTCCTGAACTCCTGGGCTCAAGTGATCCTCCCGCTTCAGCTTCCTAACGTGCTGGGATTACAGGCATGAGCCACCGGCCGGCCCTGATTTGTTTTCTCATTAGCCGACTTACCGTACTTCTGCCTTTGCTTTGTGGTGGAAAGCTCAAGGCATGAATGTTCCTCAGCCTTGGTTTCAGTGATATATTCTCTTCCTGCTTTAATGACTTAGTTCTTATTTTCTTATTTCTGTGACTACTGATTTGTATTTTATAATGTATCTGCTTCTTTAGTATAAACCATCTTAAATTCTTTGGCAAGACAATCTCCGTATAAAGATAAGTCGTCTTTGCTTTGAAAGAATATCATTTCAACAGCCTACATATCCTCTGCCAGCTGTTAGGATGAACATTCTTTTATTGTATTTAATGTTCATGGTAAGCTTTAAGGCCACAATAAATAATTACAGAAGTGCTGATACTGCTATGAGTTTAAAACACACTCAAACAAAATAGGTTGCATCTTAGCTCTTTCTAAGGAGATACTGAGGGATCTACCCAAAAGAAAAGAAACCCCAACACTCAGCAGGTTTGCATATAATGATCAGGTCCTGGGTCAAGTAAGAACTTATTGGATTAAAAAGATCCTGTGTCATGTAGAGTAAGCTCAGGCTTATGGAGGGCTGAATATCAAAGAAAAATGAGCTATGGTCCCTGCATGACCTGAAGTCATGATCTAGGAGAGAGACGAGTAAATCCCTGTTTAGAGTACAAGGTGATAAGTGCTATGATGGACGTCTGCACGGAAGGCTTTGGAGCTTACAGAAGGGCATTAAATCAGAATAGAGAAGAAGCAGTCTGAGTCTCCCTGGAAGAGGTGATATCTGAGTAGAGCCTTTTTTTTTTTTATCTGAGTCTTACTCTGTCACCTAGGCTGGAGTGCAGTGGCATGTTCATGGCCACTGCAATCTGGACCTGCTGGGCTCAGATGATCCTTTCGCCTCAGCCTTCCAAGTAGCTGGAATCACAAGCACGTGCCACCACACCCAACTGATTTTTTTCTTTTTTTAATTGTAGAGACGAGGTCTTACCAAGTTGCTAAGGCTGGTCTTGAACCCCTGGACTCAGGCAATCCTCTTACTTCTGCCTCCCAAAGTGCTGGGATTACAGGTGTGAGTCATCACGCCCAGCTTGAGCAGAGTCTTAAAGGATAAGTGGGCACTGGTCAGAAGGGGCCAAGTGGAGGAAAGAAGAGGAAGGAAGGGAGCATTCCAGGCAAAAGGAAACTGTGTGGGAAGGAGCCATCCAGTGCAAACATGGGATCTGTGGGGAGAAGAGTAGTGGTGAAGTAAGGTGTCAGCATGGGTCAATCAGAGGTGATGAAAGGTTCAGGATCAGGCCATGAAAGGTTTTGTTGGGCAAGGCTAAGGAGTTAAGGAGTTGGAAGTGTATCTTACAGGCCGTGGGAAGCCATGGAAGAAAATTTAAGCAGGAATGTGACAGGATCTGAGATCTCTGTTAAAACAGTCCTTCGGACTGTGGATATGTGGGGCCCATCCATCTGGTGAGACCCTCAGGTAGCTGCAAGAAATTACAGCGAGAGGAGATGAGGGTTAGATTTAAGGTGGAGGCAGTGGAGACGGGAGGTGGGCTCAAGGGACAGTTAGAGTCCTCTGACCACAGAGGGCCTAGGGAGAGGCAGCCCTACCTAGTGAGGAGGGTGCAAGGGAGTGAGGCTGGGAGGGCTGGAAGACAAGCTGAACTGACTCCACACTTTGCCGAGGGCCAGCCCTGAGCCTCAGGACTGGAAAGAGAAAGAGAGGGGTAGTGTAACTTACCGACCCTTCACTCCTGTCCATGCCATCCCATTTTAGAACAAAGCCCAGAAACAAAGCAAGTAATTTCAAAATAGACCAAGTTCTAAACTTACAACTTTTGAACACCCTGAAGGAGATACACACCATAGCTATTATTAAAATCCGTTTCCTTCTCTTACCCACATCTCTGATTGCGACCACTGCTGGATTTTAGGGTGCCTGCCTTTGGATTACTTGTTTTTTTTAAAATGTGTGTGTGTGTGTTTAGAGAAGGGGTCTCACTATGTTGCCCAGGCTGAACTCAAACTCCTAGGCTCAAATTATCCTCCTGCCTCAGCCTCCTGAATAGTTGGGACTATAGGCATGTGCCACTGTGCCCAACTTCTTCCTCTGAATTTTCAGAAGTTCTCTGGGAAGACCAATTAAAGATATGGACCCCTTTTTGGGGGACGGTCACAATCCACTTTAGGGCACAGGCTTGGCAAGTGTCGTTGCAGCTGGATTTTAGCCCTACTCAAGCCCAGTCTGGGTACCCCTGTGTGTAGTCCAACCGTGGCAGCTTATTCTTTGTCCCTAGATTCATAACTGCTCCCCAACCCCAGCTGGAGGAGCTCCTGTCCCCTCCCCTTTCCTCTATATTCTGTATCACAAAAGCCTAAGGAACAGGCCTGGCAATCCAGATTCCTCTGTGGCAGCTGGCAGAGGGAACTATCTGGAACACACATATGATCACCTTTACCTGTCACAATAGGAATGATTTTTATGCCTCAACATTTGAATACCTTGGGATGAAGATTGGGATCTGTGCCAGTTTGCAAGTTTCTAGGTGTTCAGAACCAGGGAATGCTCAGATCAATCTCTAAGCAGAGGCTGATTTTTTATTTCTGGATAAGGACATGGCAGTCCTGAGAGATCCATGGAGTCCTGGGGGTTCGCTTGAAAGATTTGGAAAGACAGAGTGATGTGGAACCTCCTGGGCCATAACCTGGTCAGGATGTGGCAGCAAACAGTCAGCACAAATCCAAACTGTGCTCCCATCCCAATGGGGAAGTGAGAATCTGAGAAGACCTCCTAGAAGAGGGTGGTGAGAGAAGTGGTGTCTTGTTAGGGGAAGACAGGTTTCATCTTCAGCAAGGAGGTAGAAAGTATGCAAAGTCAAAAACAAAGAAAAGAAAAGAATAATGGCCATCCTTGTAATATAAATCTCAGTTAAGAGGGCTTAGGATGAACAGCAATGGGACTGGGTACAGTGGTGCCCATCTTTAGTGCCAACTGTGTGGGAGGGCTGAGGTAGAAGAATTACTTGAGCCGAGGAGTTCAAGGACAACACAGCAAGATCCCATCTCTAAAGGTCAAGAGACCTGGGGTTCTAACTCAGAGACTTGCTAGATAAAACAATTTTCCATTCATATGTCTTGCTCAAGGTCACCGGAGCTCTTCGTTATTTATTATCCTGGCAGGTAGAGGGTAGAGGAGAAATGTAGGTTTGGAGCGTGTGGCGTAGAATAGGCAAACCCGCCTGGCCTACTTGAAGGAGTGGACTGCACTGCACGGGTAAGTCTCTTTCCAGTCATCCATCCAACAATAATTAATTGTCTACTGGTGGGCCAGTAAGTAAGAATTGAGAGAGAAATAAATCCAACCCCTTCTCTTCAGATCTTTACAAGTCTAATAGAAAAGACACATTAAAAATAAGCCCAATAGAGTGTATATGAAGAGGCCTGTCTGGAGCCCAAGTGTGTTGAACAGTCATGTGCTATCATTGGGTGAAGCTGCATCACAGGATGGGGAAAGGGGATGCACAGACCCGACTGTGGAAGACCTTGAATACCAATGTGGAGAGAACTTAAGATTCTCTTTTTCTGACACTTTTACTATAATCTTCTTTGCCATTTGGACCCAGTTGCTGTTCAGGGTTTCTCTTGTCCAATGTATCAGTCAGGACTCTGTATTGCAAATTACAGATAATCAGCTCAAAATGACTCAAACATAAAGAAAAAATTATTTCTCATGTGATTTTAAAAAGTCCAGGAGTTTTAGTTTCAGGTATGGTTGGATCCTTGTGCTCTAATCAATGTCATTATAACTCAATTTCTCTTTCTCTACCTCTTGGTTCTGATTTCCTCTGTATTGGTTTCTCTCTAGGGAGGATCTTCACACATGGAGACAAGAAGGTAGCCAGCATCCCCAAACTTTCATTTCTACCAGCGCAGAAATCCCAAGGAGAAGAGAGCTTCTCTTTCTCAGTAATTCCAAAGGAAGTTCTGAAACTGACTCTGACTGTCTCTGAGCCAATCACTGTGGCTTGGAGGATTGTAATATGTGTCTTGAGCTATGTTCACTCCTGGTCTAAGAGGTAGAGCTAGCTTCTTCCACACCTCTTAGACTGATACTGGAGGAAGGTTAGTTCCCATTAGAAAACCTAGCTACCCGGGGCAACCTCCTGGGTTCCCTTCCCATTCTGGGGGCTTTTCTTTCTTCTCAGTAAATCCTGCTTTCCAAAACAAAACAACAACAACAACAACAACAAAGAAAAGAAAAAGAAAAAAAAATCTAGCTACCCCTACCAAAAAGGATAGGAGTGAGTTGGGCAGGCAAAACAAAAACTGTCCATTCTATCTTTGTGACTGAATCATCACTGAAGCCTGATCACAAGCATTTGTTGTGATTGATGTTCTATCTTATCTGTTCTTGCAGAACAAAACCTTCTTTCTGTCATAAATTTGGATAGGTTGAGTATCATGGCATGCTAAGGCATCAGTAATGTTCTAGTTGGGCTCAGAGAAATTCTGGTTCCATAAGAACATGGCCAGAGTTTTGCACTCCACAAAGGTCATTTGTAGCATCCTTGAGGAGTGGTAAGTTTGGGTAAGGGGCCTGGCAGAAGGCAGTTCTTTCGAGGCCTAATGATGCTAAGAGTCAGATGGACACAGCTCTAGAGTTCCAGTTCCTTTTTCTGTCAGTTTAGGGCACAGACTCAGCCTGTGACTGGGAGTCCAAGAAGCTGAATCCAGAACACAGAGAGAGAAAGATAGAGATCTGTTAGTCATATCTCTGTTGTGGAGAGAGAGATGGCTGTGAACTCCCAAATGCTTCTCTGAAACTGTCTCCTTAGTTGTGTGAGATTTACATGTGCAGGGCAGAAAAGAGTAGAGTTTCATGTTTATTACTAACAGGGCTTTGGTGCCAAGTCTCACAGCTCCTAGCTCTAATGAGCTGTGCTACTTGGATGTAAGTTGCAGGGCCCTTTTTGTGCATCTAAGCTAGAGAAAGATCCGAGAGGCCAGGAAAAGGCTTGCTTTCATCTAAGTCTTCCAAGCTGGGAAGTGGAATTAGGATACTACCCCTCCCCATTTGGGAGGTAGCCCTGGGCCTCATGGAATTCTAGGAAAGCTGGATCTCAGAAGACAAAAGGGAGAATTCACAGCAAGGGAGGACTTCCCGTAGACATGTCTGCTCCAACACCATGACCAATGTGTCTGTGACATTGATCTTTGTTCAGTCTCATTCTAAGGGGTGGGCCTAGAAGGCCTTTGTTGGGGAATGAGGATGACCTCTTTCTAGGGTAGTGGTTATTAAACTTTGGTTTGCAAAGGTATTACTGATGGGAGGCAGGAGCACCTATAAAATGCCTATCCCCAACCCCACTGCCAAAGATTTTGCTTCAGTAGGTCTAAGGTGGGTGGGATGAAGGATTCTGTGTTCTTTTTTTTTTTTGAGTTGGAATCTCACTCTGTTGCCCAGGCTAGAGTGCAGTGGCACACTCACAGCCACTGCAGCCTTGATCTACTGGACTCAGGTGACCCACCTCAGCTTTCCAAGTAACTGGAATTACTTGGAAAGTAATTCCACGTGCCACCATGCCCAGCTAGCTTTTTGATTTATTGTAGAGAAGAGGTCTCGCCAAGTCTCCCAGGCTGGTCTCGAACCCATAGCTCAGGCAATTCTCTCACCTCGGCCTCCTAAAGTGCTGGGATGATAGGCATGAGACACCATGCCTGGCCTAGATTCTGTGTTCTTAATAAGCACCCAAAGGATTCTTTTGCAGCTGGTTTGGGGAATACCTTGAGATCCACCTCTTAGGGTGAAGTATCAAGGTCAAGGATGTAAGCAGGACTCCAGTGTTGGGTTGGCGTCTATGTGATAGAACTTAGAGAACAGTTTGAGATTAGAAACAGGGTTGAGCTGCTTGTTTATATGCTTCCCTTGGTTAGGACTGGCCCAGAAAATATTAGACGGAAGGTTTTGGTGCCTTGAGCTAAGAAGTGCTGGGGGACTATGGAGAGTGATGATGTGTCATGCTAGGTCACACTTGCATCTGCTGGCTCCCTGCTTTCTTTGCAATGGAAACCCCTTTGATTGGCTACATTGTGTTTATATCCAGTAATCCTTTCTTAACAATAGTGTAATTGTGCAGCACATGCTGACGAGTTTTAAAAAATTTTAAACTGATTGTATACATATGGACACTTGTATTCTTAAGTAGAATTTAACTCACTTTACAACTAATGTTATTGCCACTGCAACACAGAATATCTCAATGAAGCAGAGGAGACAGTTCCTGGTGTAAATGGGGATGATGAAGGGGTCAGAGGAAGGCAGATCAAGGGGCAGGCAGGGGTGGAGCTGGTGTAGGAAGAAGATAGTAGGGGGGCGGTGGGGTGGGTATTTGTTTATAGGGCTATGATTTGTGTTAGGGATGTAGGAGGCAGACAGTTCAGAGGTGTGGAGGTCTGGGGAGGGGATGAACCACAGGGGAGTTGAACTGGTAAAAAATTCTGAGTTGGTAAAGTTTAGGAACTACAGGAACATGTAGAGCTCATCAAAGGAGTACAGGTAAGTGGAACGTCTGAGTGTGGATGTGCTCTCTTCAAGCTCCAGGCCCTGGACTCAGGTGTGTGGGAGGAGTTCCCTTGGGGAGTAGAGGGCACATGCGGCAGGCCTCCTCAGCCTCATCTTTTAGGGGATGTCTGATCATTTTGGGGAGTGTAGATTTCTGTCAAAAGTAAAAGCAGACCAGGCACAGTGACTCATGCTTGTAATCCCGGCATTTTGGGAGGCTGAGGAGAGAGGACTGTCTGAGCCCAGGGATTTGAGACCAGCCCAGGCAACTTGGTGAGATCTTATCTCTACAATAAATAAAAAAAATTAGCTGGGCATGGTGGTGTGCACCTGTAGTCTCAGCTATTTGGAAGGCTGAGGTGGAAGGATCGCCTGAGCCCAGCAGGTCAAGGCTCTGGTGGCCATGAGCGTGCCACTGCACTCCAACGTGGGTGACAGAGTGAGACTCTGACTCAAAAAAGAAAGAAAGAAAAAGGCAAAGGAACTAGGAAGGACAAGTTGGTTGGTTCGTTCATTCATTCATTCACTTATTTTCTCTAGGGATTGAGTCCCTTTCTGGGTCTGAGCATACTCTAGCCTCTGGGTACAGTGCTGAGCATGGCACAACCTCACTCAGTTCACATACTAGTGGGCAGAACAATTGCTCAACTAACTGGCAAATAGATATGTAATATAATTTCAGGTTGTCACAGAGCTATGAAGAAGAAAAAAGGGAGTGAAGATGTTAGGGAGAGAGGATTTTTACCCTGGGGGGATCTCTCTGAAGAGGTGATGTTTGAGCAGAGGGCTGCAGTGAGGAAGAAGCCCAGTGGAGCTTGGAGGGTAGGGTAGGCCAGGTAGAGTGTTTGGTGCCATGGCTCAACTTCATCCCAGGAGGCTCCTAGGCCTGTGGATATTTTTGTGGCTCCTGTGGGAGGCGAGCTCGCTGGCCCAGGCTCTATTTTGGGGTTAGCACTGACTCACTGCTCAAGTATTAGGCAACTTGCTCTCTGCTGTAAGACTTTCTATAGTAAAATGAGGATCCTCATGGCTACCTCTGTTTTGCAAGAACTTCATGAGAATTGGCCAGTGTCTTTCTAGAAAATATTTTTATTATGCAATATCTCATGTGTATACTAAGGGGTAAATGTTAGCAACTAACCCAATTGTGTTCTCAGGGAGTAAAACTTGTGCTAGTGTGCTTAGGGCTGACACTGAGTTGACCCCCAAAGATGGCCTTGAACTCCAGCTGATTCTCTTGGTTTTCGTGTACTGTTGAGTTCCAGACTCAGTGCCCAAAGCCCTAGGTTCTGGTCCTCATTCTATTGCTGAAAACTTTTGGGGACAAAGTTTGCCCACATGTTTCCATGGATCTCCTGCAGGGAATGGGGCGGGAGGTGGGGGGCGGGGGGGAGACACTGGGAGGCCCAAGAGTTTAGTTTATCAACAATAGGCAGGTTTCTCCTTGGTTTCACCTTATCTCAGCAAGGTGCCTATGGCCAGGAGAGTGGCAGGAAATTAGGGGGAAAAAATCTCAGAGGAGAGCAGAGAAATGCTGGGACTTAGGGAGCCAAAGTTGGCAAAAAGAGTCCTGGAGAGGACACTGTCTTGAGGGCACTTCCTTTCTCTCTCTCCCAGGGACAATTAACTGAGCAAATGTCTTTAGGCCAGTTTGTGTGCAGCTCTAGCCCTACTCTTGCTGGATGGACAATTGACAGCAGTGCATCAAGTCCAACACTTGCTACCTGTTACACACTAGGCCAATGCTGGCAAATCAAGGGTTGTGAGCCAGATTCGCACACAGCCCACTTGCCCTTAAATGTTGCCCACCAGCTTGCCAAGATTCTTCTGGTCTGGTCCAGAATGACTTCCTTTATTCAGTGCCAGCTGGGTGCCGGGTACTGTGCTAACCACCTGGTGTCTCGGTGTGCACTATCTTACTTGTTCAGTTATTCTTCTGAATAGCTCACTGAAGTAGGGATGATTATTAAACCATATTCCAGTTGGGGAAACCATATTACACAGCAAGTGAGCTTCAGAGTCCAAACTAAACTGCAGCTCCTCTTCTTCTCTGGTCACCCCCTCCTCCCCCATCCCCAGGAAGCCCCTGTGCTTGGGCACATGCAAACTCACACATACAGAAGACCACCCGCTCCTTGGGTGACCCCAAACTAAAGACTGTCAGTGGGGCCAGAGCAAGACAACTCTGAAGCATGTTCTCCAGAGGCCCCTGCAGGGTCAGGCTGAAGTGAATTTCTGCACAACTTCTGTCTTGCTGGACTTTCTCCTCTCTGTCCTACTCCCCTGCTCCCGTAACCCATCACTGGCACAGGAAGGTCTGCTTCTGGGGAATCCAGACGACCATCAGATATGGACTGAGCTGGCGCAGGATGCTATCCAGTGACTGTGATTTCAAGAGAGAAGTCAGAAGCTGTCTAACAGTGGCATCCTGATTAAGAGTCTGGATGACCCCAGAAAGCCCAATAATGTGTTACATGGGAAATACATTGACTGCATTTAAGAACTCCTTGGTGTGCAGAGCACTGAATCAGACCATTTACAAATATTATCTCATTGAACATTAGATCATCTCTCCATTCGACCTTTACAGTTTTCATCTGAATGCTCAGGATCATACAGATTCAACAAAATTCACTTTTCTCTCACCTTCAAATCACAGTCTAGGTGAAATAAGATCTCTAAATTTCATGTTGTTGGGTCTCCAGGAATATGTGGGCTCAGTTATGTGTAGCTTCTTTTGACGCCATGATCACTGTCCACCCCCTCCTGCTGAATGTCCCGTGTTCCATATATTTATGCATATGACATTCATGTGGGTGATAGTCACTCTGCCTCCTGAGCTTACTGAAGATCTGGGTGACCCCAACACCTGAGTTCAGGATCAATGCTTGGAGCTGCACCATCTAATATGGTAGTCACTAACCCCATGTGACTGTTGAGCATGTAGATTGCGGCTGGTCTCAACTGAGATGGGCTTTAAGTATACACTATACATAAGGGCTTTTGAAGACTCAGTATGAAAAAGAAATGTAAATTGTCCCATTTGCCATTTAAAAATGTGTCTCGCATGTTGAAATGATAATATTTTAGGTGTCTATTGGGTTAAATAAAATATATAATTCAAGTTGATTTTTATCTTTATCTTTTTACTTTTAAAAAATGTGGTATAGACCAGGCATGGTGGCTCAAGTCTGTAATTCCAGCACTTTGGGAGGCTGAGGCGAGTGGATTGCCTGAGCCTGTGAGTTCAAGACCAGCCTAGGCAACTTGGCAAGACCTCATCTCTACAATAAATAAAAAAACTAGCTGGGTATGGTAGCGTGCACCTGTAGTTCTGGCTATTTGGAAGGTTGAAGTGGAAGGATCACCGGAGTCCAGTAGGTCGATGCTGGGGTAGCCATGAGCATGCCACTGCACTCCAGCTGGGCGACAGAGTAAGACTCCAACTCAAAAAAAAAAAATGTGGTGTAGGCCAGGTGCTGTGTCTCAAGCCTGTCATCCCAGCACACTTTGGGAGACTGAGGTGAGAGGATTGCCTGAGACCAGAGGTTTGAGACCAGCCTGGGCAAATTGGCAAGGTCTCATTTCTACAGTTAAAAAAAAATTAGCCAGGTGTGGTGGTGTGGTCCTGTAATTCCGGCTACTTGGAAGGCTGAGATGGAAGGATCCCCTGAGCTCAGCTGATCGAGTCTGCAGTAGCCATGAGCATACCACTGCACTCCAGCCTGGGCAATAGAGCAAGATTTCATCTGAAAAAAAAAAAAGATCCTCTTTGAAAAATATGGTGGTTAGAAATGTTAAAATGCCATATGTAACTCACATTCCATTCTGTGGGGCAGTGTTGCTCTAAAGACTCCAACGAAGGGAGGCTCAGGGATAGGGCTTGTCCTGCTACTTGGGGAAACGTACACTGAGCTGGAAAGAAGTCATATGGTTGCTGTGATAGCAGATTCTTCAGGAAATCAGGAGGCAGCGGGTTGGGCCCTTCACTATGTCACCTTTTTGTGCGTGTGAGAATTTTTAATTTTAATTTTAGAGTTGTGAGGATTTGCTACATAGATAATTTGCAGGCAGGTGAGGTCTGGGCTTCTAGCGAGCTCTTTCTCTCCCAGCAGTGGATATGGTTCCCAATGAGTGGGGGAAGGGAGAAAAAGGGGCACACAACGTGATGTCAATTTTAAAGGCTCGTGATTGTGCTTCTGCAGACAGTTCTGTGCTGCAGACCAAGAGGATTTATGGCTGAAGAGAGTGACTTGTAAATTGGTCACCTATCTAGATGACATCATTTCTCATCTGGTTCCAGACTGGGATTTATTAACTTTGCAGGCCCTGGAATTCATGTCTGCTCTTCCTTTCATGCGTATTCTTATGAGGAGAAAGAGACCAGTTGAGGGAAGAAAAGAAAAAGGTGGAGGATTATCATCAACTGAAACAATAAGGACAGGAGGAAGATCTCACTGGCTTAAGCAAAAGTTCCCAGAAATCAGCAAGTCAAGTGTCAAGTGATTCTCTCTCTCTCTCTTTCTGGGAAGCCACAAGCAGTTACTTTTATGTTGCCAAGTAAGAAAAGGAGGAAAGAAACTGATGAGTGATTTTCCAGAGCTAAATAGGAGGTGTGGGAAAGGGAGAAGGAGCTAGGACTTCCCTTTGTGTTGTGATGGAAGTCCTCATTTTGGGAATTACATTCTATCACCAGGAATGTACCCTGGGACCTTCCCATTTTAGTGACTTGGCTGGGAGATGGCTCTGTAAGATAACTGTCCATGTGCCTGTAGCTTAGAAAGTCCAATGAGAAGTGGTTGAAGACGTTTCCTAGTGGTGTGGCTACTGCTCAGTTAGCGCGTTTTCTGAGGAAAGGCCCTGGCACATGCCTCCCAGCTCTGTTTGGTTGCAGTTAATTCTTAACTCCAGTGGCACCATCACCCACAAACTAAAGGGAAAACATGCCTGTTAAAAATGTTCTCTGCTATGTGCGGTGGCTCAAGCCTGTAATCCCAGCACTTTGGGAGGCTGAGGTAGAAGGATTGCCTGAGCCCAGCGGTTGATGCTGGGGTGACTGTGAGCGTGCCACTGCACTCCAGCCTGGGCAATGGAGTGAGACTCTAACTCAAAAAAAAAAAAAAAGAAAGAAAGAAAGAAAGAAAGAAAAAGTTCTCTTTGGGCTGGGTGCAGTGGCTCATACCTGTAATCCCAGCACTTTGAGAGGCAGAGGTAAGAGGACTGCTTGAGCCCAGAGATTCAAGACCAGCCTGGACAACTTGGTGAGACCTCATCTCTACAATAAATCAAAAAATTAGCTGAGCGTGGTGGCAAGTGCCTGTACTTCCAGCTACTTGGAAGGCTGAGGTGGAAGGATCCTCTGAGCCTAGTAGGTCGAGGCTACAGTGGCTGTGATCATGTCACTGCTCTAGTCTGCACAGCAGAATGAGACTCTGACTCTCAATAAAAAGAAAAGAAAAGAAAAAGTTCTTTTTGAGTCCTGCTTCTGCTCATGGTTCAGTGTTCATGGAATAAAAACCTAACTCCCTAGCCTACCTCTAATGCCCTTCATGATCAGGGCCCTAGTTATCTTTCCAACTGCTTTCCCATGGGGCTCCAGCTAAGTCAAATACTGCTAGTTTCTCTACATTTCCACCCTCATGCATCTTTATGTCTGTACTCACTATACTTATTCCTAGAAATCCTATCTACAGTCTTCACATATCAGAATATGCCTTCTCCATGGGCAGCCATTCCTGGCCTCCACAGCACTTTGTGGATCTTTCATGGCCCTTGTAGGCATGAAAGACTTCGATTTGTGCATTGAAGTTCCTGCTAGGTTGTGAACTACTGGAGTTTGGGATAGGTAGAGACTGCCAGTATTAGTCAGCTTGGACTGCCATAACAAAAATACCATAGACTAGGTGGCTTAAACAACAGAAATTTATTTTCTCACAGTTCTGAAGTCTAGAAGTCCGGAATCAAGTTGCCAGCATGGGTTTGGTTTCAGACAAGGGCTCTCTTCCAGGCCTGTAGGTGACCAATTGTCTTTTCTCAGTGCATGAGCATAGACAAAGACAGAGAAGATCTTCTCATAAGGGTACCGATACTTCTGAGCATTTGAACTTGTTAACTATATACAAGGAGGCTCTCCCAAAAGTGAAATTATCTTTTGAAGAGCAGGTCCCTTGTAGTACAGGCTTCCCCCATTAGGTAAGTGTTCTAGAAACTCACTGACATCAGTGTACCTGTTAGTGCTGTTGTGAGAAGCTGCGTTCGGCTTCAGTGAATTTTTTTTTTGAGATTCTTTCAGTGCATTTGCCCATTTCATGATAGGTGATTTATGAGTGCACCTGCCCACACTGTGCTGAGTGTTCAGCAATTTTTTACCACAAATGGCATGACCCCTAAGCCTCACCCTCCCTATTCACCAGATCTTACCCTGGTTTTTTGTTTGCTTGTTTCCCTGGATAAAAAAAGTCCTAAAAAGGAAATGTTTGCTGATGTGGAAGAGGTGAAACCAAAAACGACAGAAATACTAAAAGGTATCAAAATGAACAAATCCAAAAGCTGTTTTGAGCAGTGGGAAAAGCATCTCAATAGGTGTATTGCATCAAATGGAGAGTATTTGAAGGTGACTGAAGTTTAAACATGCAAGAGCAAATACGATTTTTTTAAAAAATTTCATATTTTGGTCACCACTCGTATATCCTGAGAACTGTGAACTGTGTAACTGACCAGATTGCTTCTCTTGTGCATAGGTCAAATCATCTGTAATGACAGCACAGCAGCCCTTGTGGTGGACATTTCAAGCCTCATTCATAGGTTATCTTCATGTTCCCACTCATGTTTTCTAGACTTCTTTCCTTCTACTTTTAATTTATGCGATCTTGCCATATTTGGGCTACCGTTTAAGTTTCCAGAATTCCATCAACCTTTTCAGAGGCATTAAAAAGCTTAAATACATTTCAAAAGTAAATAAACTTGCTCACACATTCCCTGAGAAGTACCAATAGTTCAAATGTCAAAAATCAAGAAGTATGATACATTTACAAATAAGCCTGATATGGGGTTAAAAAAATCTTTATATCTCTACTTTTTAATTAGTTATAGAGCTAGTCCTTACAAAAAATTTTTAAAATACCTACTAAAATTCTCATTACAGATGAGAAAACTGAAGTTCGTGGAGATTAAGTAACATGTCCAGCTTCCGAGATGGTGGAGCTGGTATTCAAATCCTGGTCCATCTGCTGCTAAAACCAATGTCCTTTCCACACTGTTCCCTTGTTTCCAAGATAGAAGCTAAATATCCAAAAGGCCAGTCCTGGGGAGGGAGCAGAAAATACATACCCAGAAGTGAGACAGAGTAAAAGCCTGGTGAGTTCTGTCCTGGGCTGAGGGGATTCAAGACTCCCAGCTGCAACTGGGAACCCAGGGACAAGGGGCAGCTGCAGGAGCCACTTGCACTGCTGGAAGGTATCAGGGACCCAACCAGCTAGGCCAGGATGTGGAGCCAGGCTCCAGACCAGAGGAAGTTGGTGTGAGAACTGAGAAGAGTCAGAAACCCTGTTTGGGTGCTGAGAGAAAAAAACAAGCCAAAATTAAACAGATAAGACTTGGATATCCCACCAGGCCCCCAGTAAGTCCCCCACACTCGGAGACAATAAAAGTCAACAAAAATAGATCTGAGACTCACTTTGGGGACCACAGATGGGCATGGAAAGCAGGACAGTTCAGTTCTGCTCAGTAAGTATGGATTGAATGTCAATGTGCAGGGGAAGGGTGCTGTTCCGTGAGGGGAGATTAGTCTGAAAGGGGCACTTGTTGGGCCTGGAACCAAGGATCCCGGTAGGATTCACATTCACACGTCTCTCTTCCAGGGCCATGTTCTGCAATGATTTAAAGGAAAAATATGAGAAGAGGATCATTATTAAAGGGGTTGATGCTGAGACCATGCACACTCTCCTGGACTACACGTACACCAGCAAGGCACTGATCACCAAGCAGAATGTCCAGCGGGTCCTGGAAGCTGCTAACCTCTTCCAGGTGTGTGATCAAGCGGTCTTGATGCTCTTGTCTAAAGCAGGTGAAAGCGGCGATTTCCGAGACCTGCCTGGAGTGGCTCCCAGGTCTGTACTGGGGACACACACACTCAACTGGTCCCGTGCTTATTCCAAAGTCAGAAGATGCTTATTTGAGTTTTCTGAGAGGTGGTGAAGTGGGGCTTTGGCTCCTTAATATGACAAAGCCAGGGGATCGTGGTGCCTAGAACCTGCACTTGGTTTCTGACTCCAGAATCAATGACTACAACATGCAGAAGTGTAATTGGAGCCAGGGGCTACAGCTGGCACTTCCGTATATAACTTCTAATCCATAGCACAAAAACCTAGGGAGGTTATTACTTTCCCCATTTTAGGAGTGATAGGAAAATAAAACACACAGAGAATAGCTGACAAGGTCATGATCTGAACCCTGGGTTTTCTGAGTCTGGAGTCCACATACTTGCCACCTTACCATGCAGTCTCTTGGGCAGCAGCATCTAGGTTCTGGGGGAAGCAGGACCTTGTGTGGTCAGCACTTTGTGGTGCTGTGAAAAAAGGGCATGGAGAAGTAAGGGGTGTTCTAGAAGATGAGGCTGAGAACTCTCAGAATTGTTTTATTTTAAAATAACATTTATTGTTTCCATTCAATCATGTTTGCTTCAATCTGATCATAATGATTATATTTAGCTTCATAAAACAGTCAGATATATTATGTCAGTTGCATCCACAATTGTCACAAGAGTTGCATCTCAGGTTACCATCTTTGCCTAGTTCTAAAATTACAACACTGAACTTGATTCCACGGGGTTAAAGCAGAGATTGTCTCATTGCCTGAATGTTGACTCTTATGAGAAACAGAGTCCAGGTCATTCTCAGAGACTAGGGACAAGATTCAGATCTTGATCATAGTTTGTGGTTTTGGGAAGTGGTGTTCGCTTGGGTCATCTGTGTTTAGCTGTCTAGGGGAGCAGAATGCCAATCTGGAAAGATGAGGAAGTGGGGGCCTAGGGTCCAAGACTGCTGTTGTAATATTTGTAAAATGTTTATACCAGTGACATTTATAATAGTTGAATGGAATTCAATAATGCAGTAACTTAGTGAATCAATTCCTATAACTGAAAGTTTAGGTTGTTTTCATTTGTTTGGTTATTTAAAACATTATAGTCATAAAACCTTTTACTTTTATCTTATATAAATGAGATAAATGTCCTACTAGAAATAAAATGAACTAAGAACACAAACAAGCAATTTACAAAAGAGGAAGATCAAAGAGTTAACAAATAAATTTTTAAATACCACACCTCACTAGTAATTGAAAGGCAAATTAATTAAGCAATAACATAATATTTGCATACTATTCTGGCCAAAAGTATATACAATATAATATTAAGTGTTTGCAAAAGTGAAAGAAAATAGACACTTTCATTCGTTGCTGGTGGAAGTATATATATAGCAACTTCTTTCTGGAAGTCATTTTGAAAGAAACATTAAAGTCCTTTAAAATGTACAGGTGTTCAAAGTAGTTCATATAAATAACTTTGTAGTGGGTTTTTGTTTTGTTCTGTTCATTTTTTGTTTTTTGAGTCAGTCTCACTCTGTCACCTGGGCTGGAGAGCACAATTACAGCTACCACAGTCTTGACCCGCTGGGCTCAGGCGATCTTTCTACCTTAGCCTTCCGAGTAGCTGGACTACAGGCACGCATCACCATACCTGCTAATTTTTGATTTATTGGACAGATGACGTTGCCCAGGCAGGTCTCGAACTCCAGCACTCAGGCAATCCTCTTGCCTTGACCTCCCAAAATGTTGGGATTATAGGCGTGAGCTGCTGTGCCCAGACTGTAGTGGTTTTAATTGGGTCCCTGAGAAAGATATAGCTGAGTCCTAGCCCCTGATACCTGTGAATGTGACTTTGTTTGGAAATAGGATCTTTACAGATGTAACTAAGTTAAGGGCCTCGAGATAAGCTTATATCAGCTTTAAAATGAATCCTAAATCCAATGACAGGTGTTGTTATAAAAGAAAGGAGGACAGTTTTGACACAGAGACACAGAAAAGGTCATGTAAAGATGTCAGTAGTGATTAGAGTTATGCAGCCCAAACCAAGGAACATCAAGGGTTGGTGGCAGCCACCAGGAAGATAGGAGCGAGGCATGGATCCAATTCTCCCTCGCAGTCTCCAGAAGGAACCAACCTTGATTTTGGACCTCTGACCTTCAGAATTCTGAGAAAATTAATTTCTGATTTTTTAAAATGCCAGGTTTGTGTTAATTTGTCATGACAGTCCTAGAACACTCATGTAAACTTAAGAGGTCAGCTAAAGCTGAAAAATCTACAACACAACACTCTCTTGTTCCCACTCTCTCGGTTCACTCTTCTGGAGCGTGCTTGATGATGACAGACTTTATTGACCACTCATTATGTGCCTTGAGTGACAAAGTTGGGACTGGTTACCAGGTCTCTTGTTTTAAATAATTCTTGTGCACTTGTTTTAAATATTTCTTCTTTTCTTTTTTTTTTTTTGTGTTGGAGTCTCACGCTGTCGCCCAGACTGGAGTGCAGCGGCCGCTCCCGGCCACCGCAGCCTCGACCTGCCGGGCTCCGGCGATCCTTCCGCCTCAGCCTTCCGAGTAGCCGGAACTACAGGCGCGCGCTACCACGCCCCGCTGATTTTTTGATTTATTGTAGAGACGAGGTCTTGCTGCCCAGGCGGGTCTCGAAGCCGCGGGCTCAGGCAATCCACTCACCTCAGCCTCCCAAAAGTGCGGGATTACAGGCTGAGCCACCAAGCCCGGCTAAATATTTCTTCTTTTACTAACTTCTACAGCTCTAACTGATGTGTGTGCATTGCTATCTCTTGATACAACAATCTTAGATCACTGCTTTTCCCTCTGTCCTGCTCTACTCTGAGCTGGCTGCTCTTTGGGTCATTTTCTCAGCTCTTACCCCGAGTCTTCCCTTTGCTGTTATCCTGTTTGTTCCTTTTGCCTCTTTTCTATGTGAATTTTCCATTCCTAGATCCCTTGGGCAATGGACTGAATCTTTGCATCCCCCTAAAACTCATACATTGGAAAACTAACTATCAATGTGATGGTATGAGATGGTGGAGCTTTTGATGGGTGATTAGATCATGAGCATGGAACCCTCATCCATGGGGTTAATGTCTTAGTGTCCTTATAAAAAAGACTCTAGAGAGCTCTCTTGCTGTCTTTCTGCCATATGAGAATACAACAAAAAGTTAGCAATCTGAAACCTGAAGACCACACCAGAACCTGACTGTGCTGGCACCCTGATCTCAGACTTCCAGCATCTAGAACTGTGAGAAATAAATTTCTGTTGTTTATAAGCCACAGAGGATATGGTTATTTGTTATAGCAGCCTGAACTAAGTCACCATGTCTTCTTTCTTGTCGCCTTCATTTTAATGGATCACAACATTTACTAGCTTACTATGAAAGGATATACAGGAAATAACTTTTGGGAGACTTAAATGTCTAAAAATGTTTTTGTTCTACTTTCATATTTGATTGATAGTTTGGGTATAAAACCGCAGGTTGAAAATAATTTTGTTTTGGCATTTTGAAGGCATTACTCCATATTATTACCTATTGCATATTTTATGAGAATGAGTTCCTATTGGACACATGGTTTTTAAACTGTTTATTTCACCTGTATTATAATATAATCTTTTTAAAACATCAGTGGATGCATTTCTGCAACAGCACTTATAGTATGTGCAGATCTTTTTCCATTCATTTGTTAGACACAATATGTTCTTTTAATTTGGAGACTCATGTCTTTCAATTTTGGGAAATTTTCTTGTATTATCTCTTTGATTCCTTCTTTTAACTCTTTTATCTATTCTCTACTCTTAAGCTATTATTAGTTAGGTGTTGGACCTACTAGGCTTATTTTTAGTTTTTTTTACCTTCACTCTCTCATAATCATCTCTAGCTTTTTTGTTCTCCTTTCTAGGTGATTTTCTCAACTTTATCTCTCAGTGCTTCTGTAAATTTTTCATATCTGCCTCCATAGCCTTAGTTTCCAAGAGTCTTTGTTATTTATTTTAGTAGATTCCTACTCTTGTTTCTTATTTCTTTGAGGATCTTATATTTGAAGTTTTTGTCTGCTCTCTCTCTCTCTTTCCTTTGAGTTTCTTTACTCTGCTCATTTGCTTGGGTCTCCAAATTTTATCTTAGGGTGTATATCAGTTTCCTAAGCCTGGAATAGCAAATGACCAAAAATGGAATGACTTAAAAGAGAAATTTATTGTTTAAGAGTTCTAAGCCGGGCTCGGTGGCTCAGCCTGTCATCCCGCGCTTTGGGAGGCTGAGGTGAGTGGATTGCCTGAGCCCGCGGGCTCGAGACCCGCCTGGGCAACTTGGTGAGACCTCATCTCTACAATAAACCAAAAATTAGCTGGGCGTGGTAGCGCGCGCCTGTAGTTCCAGCTACTTGGAAGGCTGAGGCGGAAGGATCGCTGGAGCCCAGCAGGTCGAGGATGCAGTGGCCGGGAACGGCCCACTGCACTCCAGTCTGGGCGACGGAGTGAGACTCCAACTCAAAAACAAGACAAAAAAAAGAGTTCTGGAAGCCAGAAGTCTAAAATCAAATTGTAAGCAGGGATGCACTCCCTCTGGAGACCCTGGAATAACTTTTCTTTGCCTCTTCTGGTTTCTGGTGCCTGCTGGCATTCCTTCACTTGTAACCATATCACTCTGATCTCTGTATTCATGATCACATTGCCTCCTCCTTGTCTGTGTGTCTTCTCCTCTGTGTGTGTATTTTATAAAGGTATATGGGATCACATTTAGGGTACATCCATATAAACCTGGATAAGCTCCTCCCCTCAAGCTCTTTACCTTAATTACTTCTTGTGCCGTATAAAGTAATATTTACTCTTTTGACATGTAAGGTAATATCCACAGGTTCTGAGGATAAGGACATTGACATATCTTTCTGGGGCCACCATTCATCTGACTACAGAGAGTTTCTTCAAATATCTTTTTTATTATTTGACCCTTGGCTGTCCAGTCATATTTAAGACGGACACCTTTGTATACTAGTTTGAAGCTCTGTGCACATGGACTAGGATGGGAAACTATGTGACTGGAGAGTTTTAGCAGGGCTGTCAGGTGAATTGCCAGTTGTATTTTATTTGTAATTGGGGATTCCCAAATGTCAGTGTCTGTTGGACTTTTCTACAAGGATTCTGGACAGGGTGTGTGAGTGTGAGAGCAAATCTTTACAAAACCCCTTATTTTTAGTATGATGTCACATGTGTCTTCCTAAGTTTCTGGTGCCCCTTAGTTTAGAACCTCTCTGGTCTGGTTTTTCCAGAGAATAGATCTTCTACTGTGGGACTGTGAGTTGTTGGACTGCAAGAGGTGGGAGACGGACTGAAGGCTTAACTTCTTCTTAGCTTGACTCCCTGCTATCAGGCCCACCTACCCCTGTCTTTCTGGTTCCTTGAGACTTTAATATTCCTGCTTTCTTAGGTTCTGAGAGACAAACTTGTTCCTCTTTTGGTCTGACCTTCCTCCTCTCAGCAAAGTCACTCACTAGCCTCCACAGTCTGTGGTTTGGGGTTACTCATGTCTCCTGGTTTCTTTGAGGATGGCGTTTGTGTTTCTGTTTTTCATTCTCCTTTCAGTTTTGGGTGATTTTTCAAGAAAGCTATACTTTTTAAATATTATAGACTGTAATCTTTTGTATGCATGTTTCAATTATTTTTCTATTGGTCATTTAACATAATTTTTAATTATGACTTTTTTAATGTCCAAAAGTTTAAAACTAGCATTTAAGCCAAGCACCGTAGCTCATGCCTATCATTCCAGGATTTTGGAAGGCTGAGGTGGAAAGATTGATTGAGCCCAGGAGTTCAAGACCAGACTAGGCAACATAGTGAGGCCTTGTCGCTACAAAAAAATTTTAAAAATTAGCCAGATGTGGTGGCATGAACCTGTGGTGTTAGCTACTCAGGATCACCTGAGACCAAGAGATAGAGGCTGTGCTGATCTGTGATTGTGCCACTGTACTTCAGCCTGGGCAACAAAGTGAAAGCTAGACTCAAAAAATAAAATAAAATATAACTAATATTAGTCAAATCTGTTGATTATTTCTTTGATGATTTTTGCTTTTTGCTGTACATTTTTAGAGAAGCCTTCCCTATTGCTTGATGATGTATTTATTCATTTATAATTTCATGTAGTCTTATTATGTTTACAATTTTGATATTTAAGTCATTAATATAACTGAAGTTGGTTGGGCTCGGTGGCTCAGCCTGTAATCCCAGCACTTTGGGAGGCTGAGGCAAGTGGATTGCCTGAGTCCACGGGTTTGAGACCAGCCCGAGCAACTTGGTGAGACCTCGTCTTTACAATAAATAAAAAATTAGCCAGACATTGTAGTGCACACCTGTAGTTCCAGCTACTTGGAAGGCTGAGGTGGAAGGATCACCTGAGCCCAGCAGATCAATGCTGGGGTGACTGTGAGTGTGCCACGGCACTCCAGTCTGGGCGACAGAGTGAGACTCCAACTGAATATATACATATATTGTGGAGATACAGGTCACTACATGCAGAGCGATCTTGTACTTTTCAATGACTGTATGATATTGTCAGGGTCATGTTGGATGCAAAACGTGTCCAGTTATTGGTAAAGTTCTCTTATAAGGCAGAATGGTAGAGTGAAAAGAACTTGAGTGGCAGGTCTGCGTTTAAACCCTGGTTCAGTCATGTGTTTACTGTGTGACTGTGGACAAGTCATATATATATCTGAAATTATTTTGGAATTAAGCATTTTTCTTTCTTCACCCTTTATTCTTCCTTTGTTTTTTTCCCAAAGGATGAGCTTCAATGGAGAGGTTGGTTTTAATGAGAGAGGTGGGAGAGAGCAGACACAACATAGAGACAGAGCAAGCCCTATTTGTTGTTGATTCCTCTATTCTGGTAATCCCTCACCTCAGAATTTTCCAAATCTCTTTCACTTGTTAGGCAAAAGTTGGTAAGTTTCACCCTGAGACTGTTTTACTCAGTTCTCCTGCAAGTGTCAATTTTTATAAAAATAAGCAAAGATGCCAATGAGCTTCTATCTATTTAACTTGCTAATGTCTATGACCTCTGGGCTACTTGCTATGAAGTCTCAGATATAGAAATCTGGATCTATTTTCATACTTGATGCCACCATAAGGAACAGAAGTTTCTAGGTTGTTGAAATCACTGTGAGGCTTAAAAAAATTATTTATTTTTTTGAATGGGTAAAACATACTCCCATTCAAATTTGGAATTATAGACGGGAAGGCAATGACATTGGCCAACTTGACTGTAAGCAGTATCCTGCTGTTCTTCATTGTTTATGCACATAACAGTCTGTATGTACATATGTGGCTCCTACTCATTGCCTCCATTTTAAAAACACAAGGGTAGGCATCCTATACACCCCATTATGCATCTTACTTTTTTTTTTTTTGCTTCATAATATATTTTGGAGACACAGGTCACTACATGCAGAGTGGTCTTATCCTTTTCAATGGCCATATGATATTGTCAAGGTCATGTTGGATGCAAAACATGTCCGGTTATTGGTAATTGTCTCTTATAAGGCAGAATGGTAGAGTGAAAAGAGCTTGAGTGGCAGGCCTGGGTTTAAATCCTGGTTCAGTCAGGATTTGCTGTGTGGCTGTGGACAAGTCATTAAAATTTCCTGAGACTCAGCCTTCTCATTTGTAAAATTAGGATAATAATACATTCCACCTTTCAAGGAGAGTTATCTTGAGGATTACATGAGATTATATTTAATAGAGTTCCTTGCATATAATAGATACTGAATGAAGTTCATTTGTGTTTTATGCTTTTACTTTACTTTGGACAGTTTTTGCCTTGGATAAACTGGGCTAACATTGAGCTATGAAAAATTTTTCTAAGGCATCCTTAAATCTTTGCCCCACCCTGCCCAGGCCACCTGGATTAGGATCGTAAGAGACCATGCTTATTTATTTCATTATTTGTATAAATGTATGGAGGAATAAGTGCAATCTTGTTATATGCAGAGATTGCATAATGTTGAAGTCGGGGCTGTTAGGGTATCCATCACTCATAACATCCAATTGTACTCATTAAGTAGTTTCTCATCATTTATCCCATCACTCGAGACTATGTTTAAAAGATTTTTTTAAAGAATATGTTCATATGATACATGATTAGAACAATGAAGTGGATAGATTTATAGCTTTATTTTGATTAACTCAGTTATAGGTAGAGAAAAATGTTTCAGAGCTGCCATTTTATATTGTCATTTGAGACCATCCACAGAAGCCAACATCACATTTGTAGGACTGAAATGAACAGGAACCAGAAGTGTCTCCACACTTCCCACCCAGTAATAAAGATTTCTTAATCTTCACACTATTGGTGTGACTCAGCTGCCCTCTCATTTTCTGGGTCCTTATTTATGTCTTCTCTTAGTCACTTCCTGTCACCCACCAACTGAGTCTTTCCCAGAATTTCCTAGTCCAGAAAGAGACAATTCGATGACCATGCCAATCACCACTATAGCTGTTTGGGAAGAGCTTTTCAAACTAGGCAACTTCACGCATTGCTGACCAGTTTATACAGACTGACTGCCCTTGGGTTTATGGACCAATCGGCTATGGCATGAAATGGGACAGTTTCTTTCAGGAGGAAATTTTAGGTGTGGTACAAGCACTGATTGATCTGCCCACCAGAGCAATTTTGCAGTAACCTGGCCATAATTTATTGGCCAGTTATGGGAAGAAACAAATTTTCTCCAAGTAGTTTCTGGAAAGGTGTAGGTAAGATACACATCTAAGAAGGAAGGCCCATGGGACCTGTTCTCATACAAGGAGGGGTCTTTGAAATGAATGTCACCCAGGAGGGGCTCCTGAGAGCCAAGGGTTCTCCCATGCCTTAACTGGACCTTCAGGCTTCCAGGTGCTAGATAAGCAAGCCAGCTCCAAACTATAGACCAGGGACAATGCATGTATGAACTTGGTAAAATTTCTCCATCTTAGAGCACTGCTGTGTTTGTTTAGAGAACTTTGCCCTGCGTCTTACTTTCATTATTATTATAAAATGAAACTCATGAAAGAATAAGGGGTGGGAGCTTATCTACAGCGAAGCAAGAAGATGTGAGATCAGGGAAGCCATACTCATGCTGCACTTAGTCTTGGAACAGGAGATCCCTAGGATACAAACCAGTCAGTTAGAAGCAGCATCTCAGAAGAAAAAGAAGCCCAGGCTGAGTCTCTGTAGCCAACCCAAGAAAAGAAAGGGAGATGTGGGAGTGGAAGCCTGGTCATCTGACTTGGGCCTGAGAAGAGCCCGTGTGGTGCCTTTGCAGTACCATCTGGGGCAGTGACATAACTTTTGTCATGGCAGTAGTTTGAAGAGACTTTGGTGGAGGTCCCAGTGTTGCTTATTTTCCTGTAATTTATTTATTTTTATTTTTATGTATTTATTTTTTCTTAAGAGATGAGTTCTCACTCTGGAGGGCAGTGGTGTGATCATAGCTCACTGCAGCCTTGGACTTTTGGGCTCAAGGGGTCCTCCCACTTCAGCCTCCTGAGGAGATGGGACTACAGGCACGTGCCACGACGCCTGACTAGTTTTTAAATTTGTTTGTAGAAATGAGGTCTTCCTATGTTGCCCAGGTTTGTCTTGAACTCCAAGTTTCAAGCAATCCTCCTGCCTTAGCCTCTTGCTATTATTTATTGTGTTAATGATAGAATAAATGCTCGTGAGACCGATGTGGACAAGACAGTCATGCAGCCAGTGGTCAACTTAATGGCCTGGGTTGGCTTCTTGGTTTACCCAAATCTGAAACACAATGGTCACTCTACAAATATTGGTTGGATAAACAAATGTGTGAATACATGCAAGAATGAATTTGTTGCTCTAGTTCATTACTAACTGAATAGGAGAACTTCTCAGAAACTGCTCAAGATTCCAAGAAAAATTACGTGTCCTTCAAGAGTTCTGACTCCTGGAAATGTGGGCTAATAGAGAAGGAAGTTTTCCACAGGCTCATAATGATAATTTACCATTTTAAAGCATCTACTAAGTGCCAGGCACCTCTCATATATGGTCCATGATTATAATATACACATGAATTTGGGTTGTCACTGACAGAGGCCGAATGATTATGTCGATTCAATACCATAGTAGCCAGTCTGTTAGGCAAGAAAATCAGCTCAGTTATTTCTTTGCTGTCTTCTAAACAAAATCAACCTGTTGACTGTCGGATGCATTCTCTCTGCACATGCAATTTGTCAACCAATGCTGCTGTACAGTAGTATTAAGAAATCAGGGTTAATCTACTGGCTCACATGACAGTAACAGTTGCCCTATTCAGAACATTCACTATGTGACAACTGTTTTGCCTGTTCTGCACCACTTAAAATGAGGTGGGTATTATTATCCTCATTCACAGATAAGGGACATAAGATTCAGCCATGTTAAGTAAATGCCCAGGTCTTTACAGCTAGTCAGAGGGGAGCCTGACTTTGACTACTGTCTGCCTCTGTGTAGCCTGTGCATTCTCCACTACACATGCTGTGTCCATCCCTCAGAGCCAGGCCTAAAACAAGCTGTGGTCCTGCAGGCAGCTGGGGCTTCCAGGGTGCATCCTCATGCAGGATTGTCCAGTGGAATGTTTGGGGAACTAGTGATCCTTTGTGAGAGTGTGCCAGAGGACAAGACTGGCCCAGCTGCCAGTCCTCTGGCCCAACACCCTCTGGGAATCTTGGACACTTAGGGCCACCAGGTGTCCCCACAGTGAGCCTGCTCCTGACCACAAAGCGTCTCTTTTGTCTCTACATTTCTCAGAATTTTATCTCAATTGTTTACTTTTTTTTTTATGTTTAGGTATAACTTACATTCAATGAAGTGCACACATTTTACAGGTACAGCTTAACGATTTTTTAAAACATGTGTATTCAACCCCCATGGAACCACCACCTGGATCAAGATTTAGAACATTCCTGGCATCGCAGACGGTCCCCTGTACGATTCCTAGGTAGTTTCTCCCCAGGGTAACTATTACTTTGGTTTTTGTCACCGTGGCTTAGTTTTGCCTATTTTGGACTTCATATTGTTCTTTTTGACTTCTAACTAGTATAGAGGATCTCAATCTTAGGCTATAAACTCAAGCTTACAAAAAATGTGATTTAACCTATTTTTTTTCTATCATTGAACTTAATCTCTTTCCTGAGCTTCCTATTCTATCAGTGGCAAATATCATGGTCAAATTAATGACACAGGAAAGCTTAATCAATTCAGGATTTGGGTAGCTCCTATAGTTCTAGGGGATGTTTATGCAGTGCCAGAGCATTGCGGAAAGAAGCACCTGGCCAAGGCTTGCCATAGTCACTTGTGTTATTGGTCCACGCCAATGCCTGTTCCAGTGTCTGTGTTCCCACCAGTCTCTCTCTGGTTTTCAATCCCTTCCCCACTGGCATCAACTGAAGTCCCCAGTTCACCTGTTTTGGTTATCAGTCCTTGCAGGTCTCTTTGCATTCTCTTTGTCCTATTTGCAAGGCCCCTTCAGGTCTGCCAGTCCTCTTAGCTTCCTCTGTGCCCATCAAGGCACAAGACACTTTCCTTTGCTCTCCTGTGCCAATACAGAACTTGGAGTAATTGCCTCGGGCCTTTTTGTATAGAAACATAACACACAGGTTTCTCATCTACCACTGAGTCAGGTGTCTGGCTGCAGCCTTTTGCTCACATGTCCCCCAACACAGGAAGCTGGCTGGTTGTTGCCATTATCCGTTGTCTCTCAGCTCTAACAAACAAGTTCATGTGTCATTGGGACAGTTTGAGCCAGAAAGTCTTATCCTGAAGTCATGAATAATTTATCCTGAAGTCTTGAATAATTTTGACTATGAAGAAGCAAAAAAAAAAATGTGTAAAATATTCCTGGTTCCCATGACTGCCCTGCACATTAGCAGTTTCCCAGGCTTGGATCTCATCACGTGGTTGGGATCACATGACATTGCCCTAAACCCCTCACACTTAAAAAGTGCTTATTGAAACATATTTTGGGGGAGCTTAGGCAACTTGGAAACCTTCACCCACCTTTGTTTTCTTTTCTTTTCTTTTTTTTTTTTTGAGTTGGAGTCTCACTCCGTCGCCCAGGCTGGAGTGCAATGACACGCTCAGGGCCAACCCAGCGTCCACCTGCTGGGCTCTGGCAATTCTTCTGCCTCAGCTCTCCAAGTAGCCAGAATCACAGGTGCGTGCTTCCACACCCGGCTAATTTTTTTTTTTTTTTTTTAGTTATTGTAGAGACAAGGTCTCACCATGTTGCTCAGGCTGGTCTCAAACCCGTGGGCTCAGGCAATCCCCTCACCTCGGCCTCCCGAGGTGCTGAGATTACTGGCTTGAGCCATCACGCCCAGCCCCACCCTTATTTTCATAAGGCCTCTTCACAAGTTATAAAAGGTAGTGTGAGGCTGAGGTGACCTTAAGTGTCATTTACTAGTTATGTGACCTTGGACAACTCTTTGAATTCTCTATTTGCTCCTTTATTCAAATGGTAACACTATCACCTTCCCTTTTTTAATCTGTTAAATAAAATATATCTGTTATAGAAATAAACTTCTGCCGAACTCAGCAACTTAGCCTGTAATCCCAGCACTTTGGGGGGCCAAGGCAAGTGGATTTCCTGTGCCCGTGGGTTCAAGACCAGCCAGGGCAACTTGGCGAGACCTCGCCTCTACAGTAAATCAAATTAGCCCGGCGTGGTAGCACATGCCTGTAGTTCGGGCTACTTGGAAGGCTGAGGCAGAAGGACCGCTAGAGCCCAGCAGGTTGACGCTGGGGTGGCCGTGAGCATGCCACTGCACTCCAGCCTGGGTGACAGAGTGAGACTCCAACTCAAAATAAATAGATAAATAAACTTCATCTGTTAAATGAAATAACAGGAAAGTATCTTGCAAAGATCTTGGTACATACTATATATCTGATAAATATTCCCTTCCTCTGTCTCTCTGTCCCTTCTTTCTCTCTTTTGCCAGACTTTGTGATAGATGTTTCTCGAAATAAAAACACAAACATGACCTAGAACTTGCCTTTGAGATGCTTGTCTCAACTGACCAGAATATAAGGCAGAAATGTTCCTTGTGGGGCTCCATAAAACGGGCAAGTGAGTTGCCCAGGGTGGCCCAGAGGAGGGAGGAAGGGTTCCATGTTGGGGAACTGGAGAAGTTCTCAAGGAAGAAGTCATTTTTGAGAAAGAACTTTATGGATAGGTAAAGTTTCTTTTCTTCTTTTCCATTTCCCCCCTTTCTTCAAAACAATTGTTGACCCAGAATTTTAAATGTTCATAGTTGGGGAAGGTTTCCAATACAATCTAATGAGGACAGTAGCTCCATTCCTCTCTGATTCTCTTGACTTGGCTCTTCTTTTTGTGTTGGATTTGTGCTCTGGTGTGTGGATACCAGGGAGTAAGTCACCTGTCCCCTGCAAACTCAATTCCCTGAAAAATGCCACATGTGCAAACACGCGTTTGCACTTGTTCACAGACTCTCTGGAACCGAACCATTGGTCTCAGGTTTAAGAACTCTGAATGAAGAAGACAGCTCTATGAAGTGAAAGGAATGGCCATGATATTCACTTCTTCCTCCTTCTTCAGGTAAACTTCAAAGGGGCCTTCTCAGTTGAAAACGGGGTGAGCCTTCCTGAATTCTTCTTTAAAAAGCTGGGCTCTGGAGTCAGACTTGTCTAGGTGAGGGGTATTGAATTTTAACAGATGATGAGGGAGAAAGGCAATCCAGGCCAAAGAATGGCATGAGCAGAGAAAGGTACTAGAACAGGGCAGCTTCAGGACTGCTTAGAGAAGGTAAGGAGATAGGTCTGATTGTGGCTGGGGTTCTACCAGGAAGTGTCCTGGTGATGGCTGAGAGCCAGATGAGGACAGTTGGAGGGTGGGAGTAAGACTCTCCTTGGTTTCAGGCAGTTGAATGCCTGAATTTCAGGATATCACATTTATCACCACTGTAATTTTGCACTCTGTGGGATTGGTGAGTGTCTGCTTCTCCCACTGGCCTGTTGGCTCCAGTGAGCGCAGGCACTTTGTCTCCTCCTGTTCTGTATGCCCAGCACCAGTTGAGAGCCTCCAATATAACAGGTGTCCAGGACATATTTGGGACATGCACGAGTAGAGGAATGAATGAATTGATGGTTTCTGCACAAAAATGACAACCTTGGATCAATGTTTCTAACAAATGAGAGTGTCGGTACTTAATTTTATTCTCCTCCATGGCATCCTTCTTTACTCATCAGTAGTCATCAAGCTGAGGTAGGAATTGACATCTTGTTGGCCGATCCTTCCTGTGTCTGGGCAGATCAGACCATCCGAGCTATCCTGCAAAGTATGCAAATAGCTCTTGGCATCTGCCCAGCCCTTATCCCCCCACACATTTTTTTTTTTACTTGAAACAGCTTGAAATGTAAAAAACATGTGTTTTTGGAATAAGAGAAGACTGATTCAAACTTCAGCTCTATCTCTTGTTAGCTATAAGTCTCTGAGGAAATTAATTCTCTGAATCTGGTTTTCTCATCTCTAAAACAGGATGATGAGAAGTATCTACTTCATTGTGTTGTGGTGATGATTGAATACGCTTCTAGTTAGTATACAGAGTCTGGCACATAGTAGGTGCTCTTTTATTTTTTACATTTTATTTCATTTTCTCATTGTGTATTTTAAAATCACAAGATAGTATTTATTTTACATATTTTTCCTGATTTTAAAATGTTCATGCTCAGGATAGAAACTTGGCCTAAACAGCAATGTCTAAAAAAAAAAAGTTAGTAATTATAACCAATATTAACATTTTATATCTTACCTTATAGTATTTTCTCTATAAATGAGAAACTTAATCTATTTTAAATAAGCATTTCTACAAAAAGAATAATCAGTAAAAAGTAATTCTCCCTTTCTAGCCTGACCCCAGCCACCAGTTCCCCTTCCCAGAGGCAACCACTCTTGTGAGATTTTAAGCGGCCCCCCAGAGATAGTCTGATTTTCTAGAAACATCTTTCTGATTTTCCTCTCATCTTCCCCTCACGCAAACACTAGCATGGTGGATGTGGTGTTTTGCACTGGAGGCTACCATTCACGTGAGTTTCCTTTCAGTTCTCATAGATGTCTCTGTGGGCAGGGCCAGATAGGGCTCTAACGTCAGGTTCTGAGAGCTTAACAGGCTTGGTCTCTGTGGTATATTTTTACTCTTTGAACTGAAGATCTGCAAACAACTAAACAGGTGTTAGAATTCTCAGTCTCAACCGTTTCCACGGTTGCTCATGCGAGGAACAGAGCTGCAGGCGGTTGGGACCAGCAGACAGGGGGGGTCTGGCAGGGGGGACTGGCAGAATTCAGACTTTCTCAAGTGTGGCATGGACCCTCAAGGCAATGTTTTCTAAACTGACTATTGGAATGTGTGGCCTGGCACAGAAAGCTCATAGTTTGCGATTGGGATTGATCCAAAAAGTCAGAGATCTGTGCCCCCTAGAATGCTCTGGAATGCAGGCCAGAGCCCAAGTCAACTTGATTCACTCTAAGGCCAGTCCTGCCCCCACTCTCAACCCTCAAGCCCCGCAGCTCTGCTCCCCTGGCGCCTGTTACCTCTCCCTGATCAGTTCTGTCCCATCCATACTCTCACCAGGACTTGCCTTCGGACTGGCCTTCCCCACCAGGCCCTGGCCTTCAGCCTTCCTTTTCCTCTCCTTTCATTCATTGATCAACAATTAAGCACACCGAGGACTTGACCCCTAAGGAGCCCCTAAGGACCCCTAAGGAGCCCAGTAGATAAGGAGGGGAGATAGAAGACTGGATTTTTTTTCCAAGTCAGGCTGCAAAGTACAACATATAAGAATGAACTGATACATCTGAGATACCTAATCTGTAAAATGGGTATTAAATAATATAATGGATATGGCAGTGCTTTGTAATCTGTGAAGTGCCATATAAACATAAGGCACTGGTATTCTTATGAGAATGATGGTAACTTAAAAGGGAAGCATGAGAACAATTTGATAACTGTACAAATTAATATTTAATTACAAAAGTGATACTTATTCATTTAAGATGAAATACATATGTATATTTTGAATAAAATATGTAAATGGAAAAAAATGCCATAGTGTTATTAGAGATTGTGATACTTTATATTATTTTTGCCTTTTTTTTTTGATTCAGAGTATCACTCTGTTGCCCAGGCTGGAGTGCAGTGGCATATTCATGGCAACCACACCCTTGACCTGCTAAGCTCAGACAATCTTTCTGCCTCAGCCTTCCTAGTAACTGGGACTACAGGTGTATGTCACCATACCTGGCTAATTTTAAAATGTTCATGTATTTATTTGTAGATACGAGGTCTTACTATGTTGCCTAGACTTGCCTCAAATCCCTGGGCTCAGGCAATTCTCTCGCCTCCGCCTCCCAAAGTGCTGGGATTACAGGTGTGAATCACTGTACTTGGCCTTATATTATCCATATAGTATATTCTCTATTCCTCCTGTGAAACCTGTTTCTGTCAGACAGCAATGTTCCCTTGACAATGAAGTTTACCACGTGACTTACTCTGACTGGAGTGTGTCTGAGCAGAAGCCTTAAGAGCCTCTTTGTGGTTCTGACATCTTTTTTCCCCTTTCTCTCATGATATGAGAAGATCTCAGGTAAGGGCTTTTCCATCTTCCTGGATCATGGAATGAAGAGCCCCATGAAGGACATGTAATGTGTGTGAGAGATTGACATTTACCATTGTGAGCCCCGAGGATTGGGAGCTGTTGTTCCTGTAGCATAATTTGCCCTGAGTGCTTGATACATGGAGAGATAACAACTGTTAATATTTTAAGCTATGTTCTTTAGTCTTTTTTCCTATGCCAATATTCCATATATTTTTTCTTTATAAAAATAGGATTATAATGTACATATGGTTTTGTGAAGTGTTTTTCTCATTTCATCTGCAAATATTTCAGTGTACATCTCTAAAAGATAAGAATTCTTCTTAAACACAACCACAATGCCATTATCACATCTAAAATGAATAATAATTATTTCATATCACTAAATATTAGTCATTGCAAACATTTCTCCAACTTTTTTTTTTTTTTGAGTTGGAGTCTCACTCTGTCACCCAGACTGGAGTGCAGTGGCCACTCCCGGCCACCGCAGCCTCAACCTACTGGGCTCTGGCGATCCTTCTGCCTCGGCCTTCCAAGTAGCGGGAACTATAGGTGCGCACTATCACACCCAGCTAATTTTTGATTTATTGTAGAGACGAGGTCTTGCCAAGTTCCCCGGGTGAGTCTTGTACATGCGAGCTCAGGCAATCCGCTTGCCTAGGCCACCAAGCCAGCCACATTTCTCCAACTTTAAACAATGTTTGGTTTAAGTCAGGGGTCCAAATAAGGTTGATACTTTGCAATAAGTTGGTAAGTCTTAAATTTCTTTTCTTTTTTTTTTTTTTGCGGAGTCCAGGGGATTTTATTGATGGTACATGACAAGGTGGGGCTCCCTAGGTTCCCCCACCCCCGATTCTTCAGGAGGTCTGGCATAGATACTGTGAAGCGGGGAGATTCTCACTGTGGTTGGGGACTCAGTGGGCAGGGACTCCCCAGCAGCTGAGAGCTTCTCTCTTCCCCTGATGCTCTCGCTTGGGCTGGTGGTCTGGGAGCTCTTACTACTTGGAGGCTATGTGGACCATGAGGTCTACCACCCTGTTGCTGTAGCCAAATTCATTGTCATACCAAGAGATGAGCTTGACAAAGTGGTCATTGAATCAAAGGTGGAAGAGTGGGCATCACTGTTAAAGTAGGAGGACACATCCTAGTGCTCAGTGAACCCAGGATGCCCTTGAGGGGGCCCTCGGATGCCTACTTCACCATCTTCTTGATGTAATCCTATTTGGTGGGTATCTCCAGATGGCAGGACAGGTCCACGATGGACACATTGGTGGTGGGGACACGGAAGGCCATGCCCCTGAGCTTCCTGTTCAGCTTGGGGATGACCTTGCCCATGGCCTTGATAGTGCCAGTGGATGCAGGGATGATGTTCTGGAGAGGCCCATGGCCATTGCATCACAGCTTCCCAGAGGGGCCATATACGATCTTCTGGGTGGCAGTGATGGCATAGATAATGGTCATGAGTCCCTCCACGATGCCAAAGTTGTGGATGACCTTGGCTGGGGGCTAAGCAGTTGGTGGTGCAGGAGGTATTGCTGACTATAGTGAGATTGTTTTGGTACTTCATGTGGTTCACACCCACCACAAACATGGGGCCATCAGTGGAGGGGACGAAGATGATGACCCTTTTGGCTACCCCTGGTAAGGGAGCCCCAGCTTTCTCCATTGTAGTGAAGACACCTGTGGACTCTACTACATAATCAGTGCCGGGATCACTCCATTCGATTTTGGTGGGATCTTGCTTCTGGAAGCTTCCCATTCTCGGCCTTGATGGTGCTGTGGAAATTGCCATGGGTGGAGTCATACTAGAACATGTAGACCATGTGGCTTAGGTCAATAAAGGGGTTATTAATGGCGACAATATCCACCTTGCCAGAGTTAAAAGCAGCCCTAGTGACCAGGTGCCCAATATGGCCAAATCCGTTCACTCTGGCCTTCACCTTTGCCATAATGTCTCAGGGGCACGTCTGGTGCTGCGTGAGAGATGTGGGTGTCTGCCAAATGGTAGGAACAGAGAGCCTTAAATTTCTTTAGGTTCTCTCTCCTCTCTCTTGTCCCCTTGTAATATATTTGTTGAAGAAACTGAATAATTTGTTTGTGGAGTTTTCCATAGTCTGGATTTGGTGATTGCATTCCATGGTGTCATTTAACACATTCCTTTTTCTCTTCTATTTCCTGTAAATTGCTGATTAAATCTACAGGCTAGATCAGATTCAGCAAACAGATTTTTCAACTCAATACATGAAGAACATTTTCCATGTCCTTTAATATCCTTATATAATATTGAAAAATAACTGTAGAGCTGTCTGCTGAACGTATGTATTATCATGTATTTAGCTAGTCCTCTAGTGTTGGGCACTTACGTTGTTTGTAGTGTTTTGGTTTTCCACACAACTCACTGGTGAATATCCTCATGGACTAATCATCTTCTGGCCTGCTGGCCCCCCTTTTATTTTGTCAGTTCCTGCGGATGGTGGATGCCTGTGCCAGCTTCCTCACTGAAGCCTTGAACCCAGAAAACTGCATTGGAATCCTGAGGCTGGCAGACACACACTCCCTGGACAATCTAAAGAAGCAGGTTCAAAGTTACATCATTCAAAATTTCATGCAGATTCTGAACTCTGAGGAATTCCTTGAACTTCCTGTGGACACTCTGTACCACATCTTGAAGAGTGACGACCTTTACGTTACTGAGGAGGCGCAAGTGTTTGAGACTGTGATGAGCTGGGTCCGGCACAAACAGTCAGAACGACTCTGCTTGCTCCCCTATGTCCTTGAGAATGTGCGCTTACCGCTTCTGGACCCATGGTACTTTGTGGAGACGGTGGAAGCAGATCCTCTCATCAGGCAGTGCCCAGAGGTCTTTCCGCTGCTCCAGGAAGCCAGGATGTACCACCTTTCTGGCAATGAGGTGAGTTGAAGATGAGATGTGCTGTGTTTGACCAGCAAAGTAAGGAATTAGTCAGGGATGCACAGAGATTCAGGGGAAGCTGAGTCACGAATCCTAACATGCTACACTTGTTCATTGTTTGAGTCAGGCAGTTCCAGCAGCCCTGGATTCGTGCTCTGTAAAATGAGGATGATACTACATTTTCAGACAGCTATTGAGAGGATTACTGAGATATGGAAATCACTCAGCACCATGCCTCGCACATCCTTCCTTTTCCCAGCTGTGTAAGGGCAGGAGGTTGCGGTAGGGGGGCAGTGCCCTGTCAGTCACCATTCCACGGGGTTGCTGCTCTTCACTCTGGTGAAACTTTACATCTCTTGCATCTAGTCTGGCCATATCTTGGTGTAGACTCTCATCATCTCCTTCCTTCCTGAATTTCTAGAAATTCCTCAAAACTCATCTCCCTGCCTCCAGTCTGGCCTCCCTCCAATTTATTCACTGGCTGAGTGATCTAAACTGAAGTCTGGTCATCTTGCTTCTGGGGTTACCTTCTTCAGTGGCTCCCCATCACTTTCAGGATAAAGCCCAAATTTCCTGCCTCAGCTCCCAGAGCCTGGCCTCACATAGCTCACCTCCTGCCCACTTGTCCAGCACTTCTCCAACCTCCCTCTTCTTCTGTAGTCCTAATGCACTGCTTGTGACTCCCCAAATTGGATGTGCTTTTTCAGCCTCAGGTCAATGCAAGCGTTGTTCAAATGCTTTTCTCCTCTTCTTTGTCTAGCTAACTTCTACTCCTACTTCAAAAATCAGTTCAAGCATCACCTTCTCCAAGGCCTTTCTGTGTTCTCATAGCATTTGGTGTATTGCTCTATCATAACACCAACTTCTTAAAGTAACCATTGAATTTATCATCTATAACCATCTCTAGACTAGTTTATTATATAGCAGGAAATAAGTTTTGTTGGACTTCTAATCTCCAGATCTTAGGAGAGAGTCCCTAATATATAGTGAGTGAGTTATTGGTGTTTGTTGAGTGACTAAATGGGTACCAGGATGATGCATAAACATATCATTTAGATCCACCTGGTTCTCCTTAACAATTCCTCAATACATTATTATTCAGAACTTTATAAAGGTAAGAACAAGTTTAGTGGAGAAGAAGTAATGATACAGGGATGGTTTGTGAACAGTTTGTACACATGAGCCCCCCCCCCCACACCACTATGCAATGGTTCTGAGATTAGCTATCAAGCCTTCTTCATTAGGCCATTGGTAGAAACATTAGCTAAAAGTGGCTCAGGAATTGTCTGTCTAAGCGTCCTCTGGAGGCTCTTCCTTTTTATGTATGTTCTTTTCTAGTTATTTTTCTTGTCCTTAGATCTACTGCTCATTCTTTCACTGTGCAAATATATCCTTACATTTTGGGGGGTAGAATTTACCAGAGCCTGGTGTTTTCTTTGTGAAGAGATTTTTAACTACAACTTGTGTTTCCTTAACAGACATAGGACTATTCATGTTATCTATTTCTTCTAGAATGAACTTTAATAGTTTGTGTTTTTTAAAATAATTTTTTCATTTCCTAAAAGTTGCTAAGTTTATTGACATAAAAGTTGTTCACAGTATTCCCTTATCATCCTTTAATACCTGTAGAATCTGTAGTGATGTCACATCTCTCATTCCAGATATCAGTAATTTGTGTCCTTTTCCCCCCCCATCAGTCTGGCTAGAAGCTTATCAATTTTATTTATTTTCTCAAATAACTAGCTTCTGGTTGGATTTGATACTCTTTGTTTTTTTTATTGTTTTATGTTTCTATTTCATTTATTTTCACTCTGCCCTTGATGATTTTCTTTCTTCTGTTTACTTTGGGCTTAATATGTTCTTCTTTCTCCAGTTTCTTAAAGTAGTTTCTAATATTGGCTTTAGTGTTATAAACTTCTCCCAAAGAACTACTTTAACAGTATCCTGTATATTTGAATATACTATGCTTTCATTTTTTGGAAATAAATCCTGAATATCAACTTGATGCCAGGTATGTCACTATGTACTACAAAAACAGTCTCTGTCTTACTAAACTTTTGATCTGTCAGAGAAGAAAGGGCATTAGCAAAATGAAGGGTTATGAGTAAATTGATGAGGAAAGCCCAGGTAACCACATGGGTCCTGTCCCATGCTGGATATGTGGGTTCCTGGCAGACAGCTCAGCACTGGATACCAGAGCCTGCATACAACTGCAGACAGGTCTCAGTCTCTGCAGCTGCTCTCAATTCAGCATTTAAACTACAGAGTCTTGATCAACTATACTTTCAATATTTTTGCTGTTTGTTTTTCTGCTTTATATGTCTAAGTCCCTGAAATGCAGGCAATAAAGGGTTTCCTCTGATATAAAAGTTCTCTACCTGTCTTCTGCACAACTGCTGCAATAAGATAGCTTCACTGCCTTTTATATTTGCAAGGGGCTGGTGGGGAGGGGCATTATAAACTTTGGATTTAGGAGGAGAGAAAAACCTGGTATCTGAAAAATTCTCTGGTAGTGGGAACCTGAGTTTGAAGTCAGGCAGATCTGGGTTTTAGTCTTGTTTCAACAGTTTATTGTCAGTGTAAGCTTGAGCAAATTGCTTAGCTACTCTAAGGCTCAGTCCTGATTTGTAACATGAGGATAATAATACCTGTAAACTGATAGGACTCTTTTGATAATTAAATAAGACAATGAGTAGAATGTGCTCAGTATAGTGTCTACTAGGTGGAAAGTGCAACACAAATGGAAGGTGTCATTATTCTCACTCAGTTCCTTGTGGTTGTTCTGTTACTCATAATCAAGCATTTTCTTTCTGTGGAGCTAAAATATCTCTTTTCTCTGTGTCCCAGGTTTTTGTGGCCTCATTTTTCCAAATCCTGCTCAAGGCACTTTCTCATTCCCATTTTATTGTCTGGCCAACTGAATCAAACAGCCGCCATGATCTCCAAGTTGGGGTCTCATTGCCAGTTGATTCCCTGAAAGTCCAGTCTGCTCCCTGCTGGAATGATCTTGGGTTTAGTAGCATGAACTTGGAGACTACTCTGTGAACACACTTCTCCCCTTAGCCTTCATTTCCCAAACTTTTACCCTCTTGTCCTATCATCATCTCTCCCTTTTAGCCTTGTCCATCCTCTAAACCAGTGATGACAGTGGGGATTTTTAGAACCCTAAAAGCAAATGTCAGTCTTCATTTAATTTAGGAGTGGTAGCTGGAACCTTCATTGTAAGAGGTCTCTGGGGGCAGAGGAAAGTTGCCCCTTCATTTTATTACCTCCTAAGCTTCTAGGGACCAACTTGGTTTATATCAAAAGTTGCTCTGACACGTGATATGGGGAGAGTGAAGGCAGAGACCCCAGCCCTGAGAACAGCTTTGTTGAAGCAATATGATAACTTCTGTCCCTTAGTGTAGGCTCTATGGACAACATGCTGTCAGTAGGGTACATCCCTCTGCTCTGATTTTTTTTTTTTTTTTTTGAGTTGGAGTCTCACTCCGTCGCCCAGACTGGAGTGCAGTGGCCGCTCCCAGCCACGGCAGCCTAGACCTGCTGGGCTCCGGCGATCCTTCCGCCTCAGCCTTCCAAGTAGCCGGAACTATAGGCGTGCGCTACCACGCCTGGCTAATTTTTTTTTTTAAATTTATTGTAGAGATGAGGTCTCACCAAGTTGCCCAGGCGGGTCATGAACCCGCGGACTCAGGCAATCCACTCACCTCAGCCTCCCAAAGGCGCGGGATTACAGGCTGAGCCACTGAGCCCAGCCTGCTCTGATTTTAACTATATGAAAATAAAATGATTAGGCCTGATTGTTGTGTGCAATTAGTTGGCAAACACGTTTGTATGTCTGTAATAAATTTGCACATGTTGGGCTTCAAATTGGCATTTGTTACGACTTTGGGGTTAACAGTTTGCCAAAGGTAGTTGAACTTACAATTTGGGAATGGTGCCACCAATCAGCAGTTCTGTAGTGCCAAGTTACAAGGCAGGTCTCAATACCCAGCCAATCCTATCAGTTAGATAATTGTGTTAGTTATCAATTGCCATGTAACAAGTTATCCCCAAACTAAAATGACAACTATTTATTATCTCACAGGTACTGAGTGTCAGGAATCTAGGAAAGGTTTAGCTGGATAGTTCTTGCTGAGGGTCTCTTGTGAGGTTGTAGCAAGTTGTTGTCCGGGGCTGCAGAATCTCCACGTTCAAATGGGGCTGAAGAATCCTCTTCCAAACTCACCCACCTAGGCTGTTGGCAGGCGTCATTTCCTTCCTGGCCATTGACTGGAGGCCCCAGTTTCTTGCCATGTGGGCATCTCCATAGCAGCTGAGCAAATAATCAAAGAAAGACTGAGAGAGCAATCAAGATGGGAGATATGATGCCTTTTATAGCCTACTTTCAGAAGAGATATATCATCACTTCTGCTGTCATCTATTGGACATAGAGAACAATTCTGGAATGATGTGGAGGGAACCACAGAAGGTGTAAATACCAGGAAGCAGGGATCGCTGGGGCCATTGTGGAGGCTGGTTCAGTGATTTAGACTGGAGAAAAAAAATGTCAGGGTCCTGGATTACCTGGCTTGGCCATTCACTTTTTTATTCATTCACTCATCTAACCAATGTTTGCAGAAGCCCACAAGCTCCAGATGCTATTCTTGGTGCTGAGGATCCCTTGGAGTGAATGGCTGTTTCTGCTGTCAGGGACTTTACAGTAAATTACAGTGGAGTGTGAAAATGCTGTGATGGGGGAATTCGGGGCTTTGGGAACCTGTGCAAAGTCAGGAATGGCTTTCTGGAGAAAGAGACAAAATGTCATGGCAAATAACTCATAATGCCCTCGGGAGGTGGCATGGGAAATCAAGAACAGGACCAAAGAACAAGATGTCAACCAGGAGTCAGGAGGTAAGATCATGTCTAGTCCAGTCCTCTTATGTTGTTTTTGTTGTTTTGTTTTGTTTTTGAGTTGGGATCTCACTCTGTTGTCCAGGCTGGGGTGCAGTGGCATGATTATGGCTCACACATCCTCGCCTTCTGGGCTCAGGTGATCCTTCTGCCTCAGCCTCCCAAGTAGCTGGGACTACAGGAATGTGCCAGTATGCCTGGTTAATATTTTGATTTTTTTTTTTTTTTTTTGGTAGCTACGAGGTCTCGCTTTGTTGCCTAGGCTGATCTCAAACTCCTGGGCTCAAGCAATTCTCTTGGCTCGGCCTCCCAAAGTGTTAGGACTATAGGCATGAGACACCTTACCCAACCCAATCCTCCTTTTACCTATTACTCAGCAGGCTATTGAGGCAGGAGAGTAGGCATTGCAAATGAGGTGGGGGCTTCTGAGTGGAGGCTGAAGCCTGGTTCTCAGAGCTGAAGTAAGGGTCAGTAAGGACTAATTCTGGAAGACTAGTGCTGTTTTCCAAGTGTTGCCCTACGACACCTAAATCTCCTCTGAAAGAGGGCTAGATTGGTGCTGGAGGCCGTGCCTCGGCTATGGGGAAGGGAGGCTTGATAGCTGGAGAGAAAGTTGCAGAGTGGTCAAGTTTGCCTTTGGTGCCAACTTATTGCTCAGATGCTGTCCTGTGAGCGTGGTGCTCTCACCATGCCTCCAAGTTCCCTAGACCACCCTTTCCATCCTTACACCAGTTGCCCATCTGCTGTCAACACCTCAGCCTCAGCCCATTGACTAGGCTTTGTCCGGCCATACCCATCCTCACTCCTTTCCCCTAACCCACAATGGACAGCCCTGCTACTAACTTTTTGGCCGTGGTTTAGCCTCAAGAATTGAGGATGCAAGATTTACTGTATTGGACTCTTTGACATGGAAAAACAAATAAACACTCTTATGGGGCAGTAGAGGTTGGGTGCCGGCTGGTCTGAATATTTGTGGCCACTGTTTGGATTCTTCACTTGAGGGCTCAGTGTGGGCAAAATCAAAGTTCCATAGTCTATTTTAGATCAGCCCAACCTGGTAGGAAAAAGTGAATGCTTTGGTTGTCTGGGAAATGGATGTGGCCTCTCTGTCTCCCATCAGCGTGCTTATAGAACCTTCCCCATTGAGCCCAGGGATCAATGAAACCGGGAGGAAGGCAGCTCTTCCTTTCTTAGGAATATCCATATGATATCTACTGCTGCTTCTGCAGACATGTCAATTCTGCAGATCTGTCGAGGGCTGTGTATGTGCTGGGTGCTCTGCTCATCCCTTTACTTTATGACCTCATGAATGCCCACTGACCTGACAGCACAGAACTAATTACAACTGTTTTACAGAGGTTGTATCGCTTCTCCAAGGTCACATGGTCGTAGGTGATGGAACCCTGGTAGATTTGACTTCCAAACTTTTGCTGGGCTCAAATACCCATGGGGTGGATTTCTTCACCGGTTGAAGGCTCTAAGGTATCATATACTTGATGTTGGGACCAGTCCCCTAATGTCCCTGGCCATACCCTGATTCCTTCTGGTTCTCTTTTTTCTGAGTCTCCAAATGCTCTTATGTGGTCACTGTCTAGGACTTCTCTTCTAGAAGGTTGATGGCGAACGTCTGAGATATCCCCAAGAAACTGAAACCAAGGGGGAATGGACAGTAGCCCAACATGAAATTGAGGGATTTAAGGTTTCACACCAGGCAGGAGGGGAAAGGCAGGCAGTGTATCTGATGGTAAATAGATCCTGACTTTTGGAAGTAGCAACAATAGGAAACATTTGTTGATGACCTATTACTGGGTCAAACACACGACACATATTATCCCATTTAATCCTCACAACAAACCTGTGAAGTAGATACCACTGAGATTCCCATTATACAGCTGATGAAACAGAGGCTCAGGAGGTGAAGTCACATGGCTGGGCAGTGACAACTATTGGGGAATTGGGTTCTGCTCAGTCTGCCTCCATAGCCTGAATGTTGAACTGTGTTTTCCTCCTTTACATACTCCTGTTGATTTCCAGATCATTTCGGAGCGCACCAAGCCCAGGATGCATGAGTTCCAGTCTGAGGTGTTCATGATCATTGGTGGCTGCACGAAGGATGAGAGGTTTGTGGCAGAGGTCACCTGCTTGGACCCCCTGAGGCGCAGTCGCCTAGAGGTGGCTAAGCTCCCACTAACGGAGCATGAGCTGGACATCGAGAACAAGAAGTGGGTGGAGTTCGCGTGCGTGACATTGAAAAATGAGGTCTACATCTCAGGTAAGCAGGAGCCATGGGAAGCCAAAGCAAGCCCCGGGTAGCACTGTTACATGCTCCGGAAGGGGAGACAGACAACTGTCTTGGAAAGACGACTGTGAATGGGCAATGATCTGGACTCTGATTGGGTCAGGATATGGAATCAGGAGCTCAGGTGATCTTACCTTGGAGAGCACATTGTTATTTAATAAACACTAGACTGGCCGGGCACGGTGACTCAAGCCTGCAATCCTAGCACTTTGGGAGCCTGAGGCGAGAGAACTGCCTGAGCCTGTGGGTTCGAGACCAGCCTGGGCAACATGGTGAGACCTCATCTCAACAATAAGCTTAAAAATTAGCTAGGTATGGTAGCGTACACCTGTAGTTCCGGCTATGTGGAAGGTCGAGGCAGAAGGATTGCCAGAGCCCAGCAGGGCGACACTGGGGTGGCCATGAGTGTGCCACTGCACTCCAGCCTGGGTGACAGAGTGAGACTCCAACTCAGAAAAAAAAATAGTTTGGGAGCATGGGAGGGAGGGGATGGTTCTGCCCCTCTCAGGCATTCAGGGATCCTAGCTCCCGCCACCTTGTGATGTGGCCACTTTCCATTCATGGCCTTCATTTAAGGAAGAGAAAGAAACTGAGCGAGTTGAGAAGGCACACCTGCTCCTAGAAGCCTCAGCCAGGAAGCACCATTACTCTGATGATGTGACCTCCCATACCCACCCCTCAACCCCTCCAGGTGCAGTTGGGCTGGGAAATGTCATTTAGCTATGTGTGCCCAGGAGGGAAAAACAGCTTGGTAATCACAGTCTTTGCCACATACACTACATGTATTGGTCTACAACTTGTCCTTCTCCTTAAATTTGTTGTTTGTTTTTTAATGGTGCACAAAAGCATGCATATTCTACACAATTAAGTCGAGAGAAGCTGGCACTTCAATGAACAGTATCATCTGGATAACATTACATGTTGGCAGAATGGATACAGTATTAAGTGATATACTGCATGCAAAGTACAGCATCATGCCAAGCTCATAGTTAGAGTTTCATTATGTCAGCTGTCCTACCACTATTGTTATGCAGTCTATTGAATAAATAAAACATAACCTTTTTCAGCTTTCTTTTTTAAATAGGCATTCTTATACACATATGCTTTATATGTACATGTACTACTATTGAAAAGTTTCCTAGAAATGATCATAATATACATAAATTGAGAATTTTTGAATATATTACTAAGTTGTCCTCCAGAAAGTTTGTACCAATTTAACCAGTGATGAACAACAGTGCCCATTTTCTATATCCTTGCTAACAATTTTTATGTCATCTAAATTCTTTTTTTTTTTTTTGAGTGGGAGTCTCACTTTGTTGCCCTGGCTGGAGTGCAGTGGCACGCTCACGGCTGCTGAAGCCTCAACCTGCTGGGCTCAGGAGATACTTCTGCCTCAGCCTTCCAAGTAGCTGGAACCACAGGAGCGTGCCACCAGGCCTAGTCAATTTTTTGATTTATTGTAGAGATGAGGCCTCGCCAAGTTGCCCAGGCTATTCTCAAACCCCCGGGTACAGGCAAGAGCCACTGTACCCGGCTGTCATTTAAATTCTTAACAGACTAGACTAGAATGTTTAAATATGTACTTCTAGATCATTAGTGAGGTTGAGCATATTTTTGTATATTTATTAAGAAATTATATTTTTAAAAAGCATTTTCTGTTCATATATTTTGACTGTTTTTCTTTCTATTGTCTTTTTTTTTTTTTTGAGTTGGAGTTTCACTCTGTCGCCCAGACTGGAGTGCAGTGGCCGCTCCCAGTCACTGCAGCCTCAGCCTACTGGGCTCGGTGATCCTTCCACCTCAGCCTTCCAGGTAGCTGGAACTACAGGCGCGCGCTACCACACCTGGCTAGTTTTTGACTTATTGTAGAGACGAGATCTCGCCAAGTTGCCTAGGTGGGTCTCGAACCGCAGGCTCAGGCAATCCACTCGCCTCGGCCTCCCAAAGTGTTAGGATTTCAGACTGAGCCACCGAGCCCGGTCTTCGATTGTCTTTTTCTTACTAATTTTTTCAAGCTCTTATTAAATAGCCTTTGCTATTTGTGTTGCAAATGTTTTCTCCTAGACTGTGGTTGTCTTTTAACTTTGATTTACATGTATATAGTCGTTTTTTTCCCTATATAATTCTGAATTTCATGTCATGCTTAGAAACCCTCTCCCCACCCCCAAGTTCTTTATTGCTGTTTCCTATATTGTCTCCAGTTACTTTTACAGAAGTTACATTTGAATTTTATTTTAATTTTTCTCTAAATGAATAGCCAGTTGTTCTAATAACATTTATTTAGTGATCTCTATATATTTTAGTCTGTTTTGAACTCTTAATCATTTTATTTGACCATTTATCTATTCTTAAGTTAGTACCACACTGTTTTTATTATAATAGCATTTTAGTATATTTTAACATTAGATAGGGGAACCTTCCTTCTTCATTCTTCTTTTTCCAAAGTTCCTTAGAAAAATTTCCAAACTTACTCCTCCTGGTGAAATTTAGAATTGTCAAGTTCTCTTTAAAAAATAAGTTCTAAAGGCAATGAATATATAGATTAACCTGGGAGGGTTGACATCTTTGCAATAATGTGCCTTTTCATCTATGCACACAATATGCTTTCCTAGTTAATCAGGTCTCTTTTTATGGGCTGAAATAAAATTATAAATTTTTTTCCTCTATTTTATAAAGGTTGCATACATTTCTTTGAAAGTTTGTATTTTTTTTTTGTTGCTAGTTAAATGCAATCAACATCTACAGTGTTTTCAATAAATAGAGATCACCATAAGGTACACAACCCAAAGAAAATGGTCAAACTATACGAACAAAAAATTCACAGAAGAGGAAGCTTAGCCTCCCTTGTAGTTGGGGAAAACCAAACTGACATCATTTGTCTCTGCCAGACCGTAAAAAACAAAAACAGAAACAAAAACAAAAAAGCCTTTCCCAATACCTTCTGTGCACGGGGTATGAGGAAGACCAACTAGCACCTATAAAAAATATTTGGCAGTACCTATAAAAACGTTCTGGGTACACTTGCCTTTGACCTAGACATCCCATTTCTGGTCCCCACCTAGAGAAATACGCTGCCACAGAATATGAGTGGTAATGTTCATTGCCCCGCTACTGCACATATATGAGTATGGAAAAGTAAATCGTTTGATGGTGCTCTATGCTGATGGGAAAAGGGGAACACAAAGCTGTCCAAATATTTGATTACAGTCACCGAAAAGTGCTCCTTTGTCTTCATCTCTCTCCCTAGCTGCTGAATTATGTACTTTTTGTTTATTAAGAGGTTTGTCTTCAGAAAAATATTTACTATTCACTCTCAAATGATCTATTGTAAACATCTCATACTTTTATAATAAAAGGCAATTTAAAATAGGTCCAGCCTCACATGTTCATATAGATCAGAGGTATTAACCAAGAGAATGTTGTAAGATCTCTTGGTCATTTTTCCAGGTTTGTACCTTTGCTTTTTTGTTTAAATAAATAAGCAAATGTAGAACTTAAGCTGCCTTCTAATTTGCCTGCTAGACAAAGTCCTACTGTCTCCGCCACCTTATTTCCTACTCCTGGTGACTACAAACACTGAATCCAGGTGCCTTCTGGCCCCCATCCACCCAGGCTGATTTGGGTCCTGCCTCCTTGAAGCCTTCTCTGGACCTTCTTCCTGTGCTCACTCAGTCACCTCTTCTCTGAACTCAGAGTGCTTTCAGGTGGCATATGCCATAGTCTGGCACCCTAGCCTTGCACTGCCTCTTCCTGTTCCCCTGTGTTTGCCTTGTCTCCCCTCAACAGACCACACATGCCTGCACGATTTCGTTTGTCTCCCCTTAGAGTCAGGTTGGTTTGGGGTCTCAGCAATTCTGGACACATGGGAAATTATGGGAGACACACTATTTCTAATATAGCTGGTGGTTTCTTACATGCTTTGTATCTCTTGTAGGTGGCAAAGAAACACAGCATGATGTTTGGAAGTATAATTCCTCCATCAACAAATGGATTCAGATTGAGTATTTAAACATAGGCCGCTGGAGGCATAAGATGGTGGTGCTGGGAGGCAGGGTCTATGTGATCGGTGGCTTCGATGGCTTACAGAGGATCAACAACGTGGAGACCTACGACCCCTTCCATAACTGCTGGTCAGAGGTATTAGAGATGATCTCTATGAGTAACTCCGTATTATGACTTCAGAGTTGTTCTTTTTTAAAAGAAAGAAAGAAAGAAAGAAAGACAAAGAAAGAAAGACACAAAGAAAGACACAAAGAGAAAAATGGTACATGCCTGCAGTAGCAACCGGCTTTCTGATCACTTATTTTTGGTGGCTCTGAGCTTCCCTCCTCCTAGGAGCCATAGCTTCAATATTGCTGATCAAGTCAGAGAAACAATGTCCTTCCAAGTGGTGAAGCTCTGTGTGGGCACCTGTCCTATCCCAGTCGGAAGTCCAGATGTGGAGGGGAGGCTCACTCTGCTCTTAGATGGTGGATCCTGGTTCACATGCCTTGGCCCAGAGTCTTGTCTCCTAAGATGCCCTCTGTCCTGTCTTCCTCCACACCGGACACACAGGGTTCCCTTTACTACACTGTCTGTGAACCCAGAGTTATTTGTTCATGTTAGAAATCTGCCTTTATTTATTTTCCCATTAATGATGAACCATTTACATACCTGCCTGCAAGACCTTAGCAATGCAACTTCAGATATATATCATACCCAGGAAAATAAAAGCTACCTCAGCTCTTGCATTTCCAGGTTATTCTCAATTTCAAAATTTCTTTCTCCTTATCAGATCACATGTCAGGGCATGTTCCAGCTTGTGGAGTGTAAAACACGGTCACTGGAGGCACAAGCAAGGGTAGCCAGTTCACCACAACATCTAGCCAAGCCCTGGCAACCTAAAATGTGTCACACAGAGGGCCTTTAACATTTATGAGGATGTGCCCAAGTTCTTCGGAAATCCTCAAGTCCCGTCACAGAGTCGCTCTATGACCTTAAAGGGTTATGTGAACAGGCAGGAGGCTCTTGGAAATCCCCTTTGGTGTCCTGGGGTTCACAGTGTAGAAACACAAGTCTGGCTTAATCTAAAAAGTCTACAATGTTGCACCAAAATGGGAGTGTCTGCTTCCTTGTGGTCACCTTAAACCCTTATACCAGCTTTTCTTTTTAGATATAAGTACTAAAGGCAATCAATGCTGGTACATAGAAGGCACTCAGTAAATTTTTTAAAAAATAAATGAGCAAATGAATGATTATGAATATGCATGCTTGAAAAATCATTTTCCTCCAACACTCGTTGTGGAAACACATATTCTTGCCTATACATCTCCTTTCCTGAGAGCCAGACTCTGGGAGAGGCTGGCACACCCCAACACACAGCCCCAGTCTGCCTGGAGCCTGGAGGGATGGTGGGAATTGCATGCTTTGATTCCGTGTCTTAAGGGACGTCAAGCCCACGGGCCTTGTGACTTCAGGCACAGGATGCCCAGATCCGTGTCCCACGGCTCTGGCCTGGGTCCCGGGAGTCACTCCGGCAGTCTGGGCCGCATGACTGACAGCTTCTTCTTGTGCTTGTGCCTCCGCAGGCTGCGCCTCTCCTTGTCCATGTCAGTTCCTTCGCAGCCACCAGCCACAAGAAGAAGCTCTATGTGATTGGGGGAGGGCCCAATGGGAAACTGGCCACGGACAAGACCCAGTGCTATGACCCTTCAACCAATAAGTGGAGTTTAAAGTCGGCCATGCCGGTGGAGGCCAAGTGCATCAATGCAGTGAGTTTCCGGGACCTCATCTACGTGGTTGGTGAGTGATGGCTTCTTATCCCTTTGAGTATCTTAGACCCTGATGAGCTGCAGGATTTAGGGGGCGCTGCGAAGTGTCATCAGCACTGGCAAGTGGCTACCCACCCCCCCACCCCCACCTCGGGGGCATCCACTCTGGCTTTCTGGAGGGCCACCAATCTGTTTCTCTTGGCAAGATGGCGGACCTGACCTAACCAGAAGTCGAATTTGGGTGGTTCGCGGGGAAGAAGCCAGAAAACGGCGGGGCCTCACCCCGTACCTCTTCCTCTCCAGGTGGGGCCATGAGAGCGCTGTATGCCTACAGCCCCCTGGAAGACGGCTGGTGCCTGGTGACCCAGCTCAGCCACGAGCGGGCCAGCTGCGGCATCGCGCCCTGCAACAACCGGCTCTACATCACCGGCGGCCGCGACGAGAAGAACGAGGTCATCGCCACGGTGCTGTGCTGGGACCCCGAGGCCCAGAAGCTGACGGAGGAGTGCGTCCTGCCCCGCGGGGTGTCCCACCACGGCAGCGTCACCATCAGGAAGTCTTACACCCACATCCGGAGGATCGTGCCCGGCGCGGTGTCTGTCTGACTGCGGGAGGGGAGGCTGGGGACACACCCGGGTGGCCCCTGGCCCTCCCTCGGCACCTCCCACCCTCGGCCTGGCCCCCTTCGGACAGCAGGCTCGGCCTGAGTTTGAGGCCACACACGTCAGGGGCCCTTGGCGGCTCACCTTGGGGACGCACCTTGGCAGTCGCAGCTTTGGGTCGCTTGAGACCAGCCAGGAATGCTTGCGTGACCTACCTCCAGAGGGAAGGCGGAGGAGAACTATTTGACATCGACACGCCTACCCTCCGCCTGGCTCTATGCCAGGCACTTTGGTATATCAAGGCATTTCACCCCCATAATGACCTGGCGATGGGATGTTATCACTCTTGTTTTACAGGTGAGAAAAAAATCGAGTTTTAGAGAGGCAAAGTGGCTTGCCCTAGCTCGCTCAGAGAGTGAGAAGCTAAGCCACTAAACCGGGAGGTCCAAAATCCAGGTCTCTCAGCTGCAGAGTCAATGCGCTTTCCACCATGACGCCTAACTCCAAGCAGGAAAAACAAAAACAAAACCCAGCTCATTACTTGTTCCAGCAAGGCTGCTAAGAGATTCACTAGGCAAGGCAGGAAAATAAAGGTGTTCCTGTTTTCTTTTCTTTTCCTTATAGAGCCAAGGAGCCTCTTGGTCTCATCAGGAGCATCTCCTGGGGACTTGCCCTTGACAGGTGTGGGAAATGGGTTTGAAAAGGCCTGTTGGCTTTGAAAGGGATGAAAGACTTGTGTTCTGTCCTCCTCCCATGGAAAGCCTCTATTTTTTGTGATCACAAGATGGCCCATTTTAGACTAGAACGGTCACTGCCAGACAGAATTGTGTCTTCAGCACAGGCTGGTGCCCTGGCCTCTTAGTGTGTCCAGTGGTTGTAATGCAATGTAGATGAGAGGTTTCTAGAGACTCAGACCACGGTTTTGTTTTTACGATGTAAACGTCTGAACACTGCTGACCACTGCAGGAATGAGAGACTTCTTGGCAGGTATACTTTCTAGTTTTTAGACAGTGATTTGAATCCATGTTCTAGAGACCCCATCCTCCTGAAACCTTCATTTTCTAGATTTTTAAAAAACCCTCCTACTTGATTTTTTGGATCGGTATGGCTCAATTGTGAATCAAAGAACAGAGTCTGTCCTTTACTCTAAGAATAGAACTTTCAAATGAGCTCACTGGAAATTCATTCTAATCCCCAAGTTGGAGAAATAGGTTAAGATATCCTATTTCACATGCTGTATTTAAAAAGCAACAATGAAAGCTACATAGTAACTGCATTACCCAGTGTCATTTATTTTCATCATATGATTTCAATTCTCTTTATAGAGTTAGTTTTATTTCATGTCTGATGTATCATATTTTTGCCTTCTCAGCAGTTTGGGAAGTCAGAGGTACCAAAGTTGATAGTGAATTTAATTTTCATTAAAAAGTCATGGTTAGAAGAAGCTAATGTTCAAAACAGATTTTAAAACATGGGAAATTATAAACGAGATTTCTGTTTATGCCTAGATTGTTGAGGATAAATATAAATGTGTATTAGGTATGTGAAAGGCTCTGTACTTTAGAGTCAGTCATGACAGTTCAACTCTCTGCTATGAAAAGTTAGTCAGTATAGTGCTGCAATAAGCATGCATGTGCAGGTATCTTTTTCATAATAGCCAAAATATGGAACCAACCATGCTGCCCATTGAAACTGGACTGGATAAAAAAAAAATGAGGTACATATACACGATGGCATATTACACAGCCATAAAGAAGGACAAACATATAGATTTCACAACAACTTGTATGGATTTAGAGTCTATAATACTCAGTGATCTATCACAAAAACAAAGAACATAATACCGTATATTCTCACTCATAAGCGGACCTTGAACCTTTACCATAATAATTATAAGAAAGGGATTGGCAATAGTGGGATACTGCCGGGAAGGAGGTTGGGGCACAACAACCATAAGGGTACTTGATCTCAAACCACTTGTATACCTAATCCTGAATTGTACCCCATATCTTTAAAATAAAATATAAAAGAAAAAGAAAAGTTAGTCAGGACAATACAGCATATCTGTGGACATTTAGAACACACTATCCTTTACTCACAAGCACTAATCACCTTCACAAAGCTCTATACTAGAACAATTTGATCTACTTCAAGTCAGCAAACATTCCTGGATTTTTTTCATTTGTCAAGCCTTAAGGACAGCAAGGAATGACAAATTTCCATACTAGAGACACTCAATATGGGAAAATAGGCCACCAATCAATATTCTCATTTTTCTTTCCTTCAAGTTAGCTAAAAACGAGATGCATATGAAGTTATAAGTCTGTATCCAAGTCTTGATTGCCTTTCAAGGGGTTCAGGAAGTTGTGCAGTTAGGTCAACTAGTGGCCGTTGCTTACATGTTTGTCTCTTTGAGATTATTGTGAGAACCATTTGTGAGTCACAGGAAAAGTCAACCTTATTCCAAAGTCTATTTCAGGGAGGAACTTCCAAAGAGGAAATTCAGTGACGACATTATTGGCATACACAGAGAGCCTCCCCTCCAAAAGGGAGTGTCACGGAGTGGATGGCAGTCCTTTGATAAGAGCAGTCAGCAAACTTTGAGCCCATTAGCAGGCCAACCCTATGATGGAAAGGTAAAAATGTAGGCTCTTTGTGATGTGAACCTGATTCTAAATGCAGAACCCAAGTGTCAGAACTAGTTCGGAATCCTAGATGAATACAAGGGGAGGACTTTTTATGATTTTTACAACACCAGATATACAGGTGAATTGTGGTAAAAGTTCAGGTAGCTGGCACTAAAGATATAGGAATTCCTAAGAATGGCATGGGATAGAGAACAGATATGGCTATTAAGAAGATTTAGGGACTGAGCTTTGTGGCTCATGCTTGTAATGCCAACAGTTTGGGAGGCTGAAGTGGGAGGATCACTTGAGGCCAGGAGTTTGAGATCAGTCTGGGCAACATAGTGAGACCCCATCTCTATAGAAAATTTTTAAAATTTTGAAGCTATGGGGTACAATTCAGGGTTAGATACATAAGTGGTCATTGCACAGGTGAAGTTTGGGTCTCCCATTGGCCCATACTTCACCTGGTTTGGGATCAGATACTCTTGTTACTATTATGTGGCTTCCCTCCACCCCCAGCAGTGACCCGCCCCTGCCAATTCTTTTCACGTAGAATTACAATAAATGTTCAAGGTCCACTTATAGCTAGTGCACACCTATAGTCCTACCTACATGGGAGGCTGAGGCAGGAGGATTCCTTGAGCCAAAAGGTTGAGGCTGCAGTCAGCCATGATCATGCCACTACACTCCAGCCTAGGTGATGGAGGGGGAACCTGTCTCAAAAAACAAAGCAAAGAAAAAAGAAAGAAAGAAAGAAAGAAAGAAAGAAAGAAAGAAAGAAGAAAATCTAAGGTTTTGCACTTGAAGCTTTTTTGGGGAAAAAGATGTTCAAGTCATTTTAGGGAAACTTTATAAATATAATCATTAGGGTTTTTGCTTCTAGGTACTAGCCAGGGACGGAAGTTCTTAAAAATCTAATTTCCATTCCAAGATAATAAAACAACAAACAAAATAAATTTGCGGCAAGTTAATTCTTATAATTCACACCACCAGTAGGGGGAAAGCCAAGCTGAGAATTACCCAGAGACAGACAACTCTGGGACAGAGTTGAACAGGGTAGAATAGGGTGGAATGTTCTAGCATAGCAGACTGGATATTGAGGGGGGTCCTGAGAGTGGATACAGCACACCTGGTTGGGAAGAAAAGGATGGGGTAGGAGGAAGTCAGATTCCAAGGATGCATCTAGAAAAGATATCAGGGGGCTGGGCTGTGGAGTTTGTCGCTAGTCTCAAGGGTAAAGGAGAATAAGGAACAGGGAAGGAGAGGAAACAATAATCTACTTCCTGGAGCAGAGGCACGAGCTAGGACAGGTCTAGCAGCTGGGCTAACTCACTGTGAGCCTCTGAGCTGCTTGGCTGGGCCTCCCATCCTAGAGAGAATGAGGCCCAGAGTCTTTGGTAGAGTAAGACCTGTTGACGAGGTTCCCCTCAAATGAGGGACCCCAGTGGCCAAGCCTGGCCTAAAAAGGGCAGAGAACTAAGCTCACCAAAGCACCAACAGATAAACGTTCCCTTCTTAGCTTTCATCCATTCTGGTCTCAATGGCTTCAGGGAACACACATGCACACAGTTCCCTTGCGCTCAAAGCCAAATATGCTCTCAGAGGAAATGCAAACCTCATTTTCTTATAGCTGTAAAAGGATAGCTTAGTATTTTATAAAAGTCTCTGAAGTACTGTTGTTAGCTATTTACTTATCCTGCTTTATTTTAAAAATGAAAATACTCAATAGAATTTTAAAAGTGGATAAATACCACAGAAAATTTTAAAATATTTTAAGTCCTAACTTAGGGTTGCCAAATCATTTTCCCCCTTAACATCTGGGTATCATGTTAGATCTCATAATTTGAAGAGTCAGCTTTCATAGGAATCCATGTCTCGACTATGGCAACTGCAAAACCAGTTGTGGCAGGCCAGATTTTCATATTTATAAGTATAAATAGTTAACACTCGGTAAAACAAATTCTTTAAGCATTTTGGTTACATAAGGTTGTATTTTTTAAAAGTGATCAAACTAAGGGTATTGTTTATGGGTAAAACCAACAGCACACAAATAAAGTTTTTATTTATTAAATAAAATATGTATAAAATGCATAAGAATATGTTGTATGCAATCACTAGGTGATTTTTGGGGGGGGGGGGTGGCTGGTTTTGGTTGCTATAAGTAAGTGGTGACCAAACAATAGTTAATTTAGCGGGTGGAAATTTAAAACTTTCAGTTGGTTCAAGGGGGTTTAGGTAAATTCGTAGGTTAAGATTCACCAGGTATGGTTTATAGAATGGCAAACAGTAGACAGCTGTTCCCTTCCTAAAGCTGATTGCCCCTCTGAGCAAGCTTTTAACAAACCATTTACAAACTGTGTGACTGTCAGCCTGCCTGGCCTCACCTCTTCCTACAAGAGGCCCCTTCTCAGGTTTTTGATTCTCGTCTAGCCTCTTAGCCCTGCTTCCATCAATACTCCCTGAGTTGTCTCTGAATCCCTCACTGACCTGTGCTGCTCAAATTGGGGCACATGTAACTTGAGAGATGAGATACAGTGCTGACCACTGGAAAACTTGTCACTAATTTATTTTTAATTTTTATTTTATTGAAACGGGGTCTTGCCGTGTTGCCTAGGCTGGTCTCAAACTCCTGGGCTCAAGCCATCTTCCCACCTCGACCTCCCAAAGTGCTGGGATGCCTAGGACTTGTCATCAATTTGTTTGTGTCGGTTACAATGCCAAGGTAACCAAACACAATGTATTTGAAAATGGAACTTTAAAGAAATCTTGGGTTCCGTGAATAGCTTCAGACATTTCCTCCTGGGTCTCCCTGGAGGCAGATGTCCTGCCTTAGGGATTCTTAGTGGAAAATCTTGAGAAGCACAGCCTCAGCTCCCTCACAGGTGGAGAGTGGTTCTGGAGTTGATCTTGGGACATCAGTCTGACAGCCAGTACACCAGCTGTGAGTCAAATGGAGTTTTGACCTTGACTTTGCTGCTGAGCCTCCAATTTCCCTGCTGGGTCTAAGTGATAATCTCATGTCTGGGCAGCTTGGCCAGGGCCAGGCATCTGCCCAGCTTTCCTCTGCTCCTCCCCCCTGCTCCTGCTACCAATATATGGCATCTCCTGGCCCAGCCTCCTTTTCTCTGGAGATGCAGCCTTTATCTAGGATCTTAGTGCCCTCCCAGTCCCCATGGGCCCATGGTTCATTTTCTGTTTATTTGGCCACCATTCAAGGCTGTTGGTGCTGGGTCCTATCAGGGTCTGGCCCAAGCTGCCCAACATCAGCCTGCCCCCTCACCAATCACTCTGCTTTTCCTCTTCCGTGTTAATTCTGGCACCTGCGGATTTTTCTTTTCTTCTTGCTTGCTCTGGTGTCTGCTCTATTGTTGATTTCCACATGCCAAGCTACCTTAAGACCCATGGCAGCCATCTGGTCATCTGCCTGGGGCCCTAGCCTGCTGCCTCCCCTGGAATGTCCAGACATGGAAATCTCAAAACCCTTCTCGTCTTAACCACTAGTACCCCAACACCAGAATGTCTCTAAGTTCTAATTACTGAGGTTTGGAGAGAGAGCAACAGAGAAAATGGGACATCCTGGCTATAGATTCTTTAGGAAGGTGAAAGCCTGGTGGAGGGAGGTCATCCCAGGGATGTGGTCTTTGGCTCCCGAAAGTTGTGCTAACATTTGGTTAGGTCTCTCAGTGTGGGGTTTGAATGGAGTGTTGGTAGGGAGCGTTTCCGTGCCCCAGGTATACGTGCCTTAAGAAACAGATACAGGTAAAAATCAAGTGTATTCTCTGTTTGCCCAGCTCTCGGTGGTATTTAAAAGAGAACTGATCATTTTCTTTTTCTTTTTTTTAGACATATTTTTTATTTTAAAATTGTGGGGAACAGTTAAGGGTTAGGTATACAAATATGCATCGTTCAGGCACCCTTGTTGATAAGGGGTGTCCCCCGGTCTCCAGACAGATATTGACTACCGTTAATCCCACCACCCTTGCCCTCACTGTCCCCTCCCCCATAAATTCCCACCACTGTCGGTCCTTTACTTATAGTATTATGATAGATGGGAACTGACCATTTTCTACAACTCAACACAGGCCTGCTTGGGCCAGGAGGTCCAAAAACCCCTCCTAGATTCTACTGAAGGTGAATAAAGAATTAAACTTCAGATAAAAAAACAGTACTAAAGCTTCTTTGAACTCATACAGGCTGGAGCAGTACTTCCAAACTTTCTTGACTGTGCATCACAATAAGAAACACATTTTCAGTATTTCCTGTTCTATTTTTTCTTAAAATGCTCTTCACAATCCACTAAATTAATTTCATCACCCACCAATGTGCTACAGGCCACAACCCACATCTGAAAGGCACGGGGCTGGAGGCCGCTGGCCTGGATGAAGACAGGGCAGGGGTAAGGAGGTTGGCCTAGCCTTGGCTCACCACTTACAGCAGCTGCATAAATGAGTAATAATATGTAGAGATAGTATGCAACCAAAGAGAAGTTTGTTACAATATTCAATTCATGTTGCATATGCTACATAATTATTTTATTCATAGTAAAATATGCTAAGGAAAGAAATGATATGGGATTTTAATGTTCACATTTAATAAATATTCAATAAAATATTAAAGATTAAAAATAAAAGAAGCCAGAGGGAGGAGCCTGACTGCACAGAGAAATCTACGAGTCTGACCTTAGACTATCAGGATTTTTGTGGGTGAAATTCTGTTCTTTCTTAATAAAAATGTAGTTATAGGAGTATCTATTGAGTAATTTCCCAGAAACATGAACTCAAGTCAGAAATAGTGAAAAAGATTAAGACAGCAGCAAAACTAGGTGGAAATGCTGAGGTTTTTAATTGTCAAAGTGCATCCTGGTAGAATGTTGCATTCCCAGTAAAGGTCACTGTAAGAACCTGGAGGAAAGATGATATATTCGACTTTGTTCTAAGTCCTAAGTGGACATTAGTGAAGGAAGGAATAGGGTGAATCTCTGTGAAACAATGCAACAAATATTCATTGAGTTGTAACTACGAGGAGGTCGGACAATTAGGTTCACGAACCATCCTTGCAAAAGGGGAGTACTTCAAAGATGACCATAGTGATAGTCAGCAATGAGATGTGTAGCACTTTTTCTAGGATGAGTTCATGAACTTAATTGTTAGGCCACGTATGTGCCAGGCTGGATATTTGGCCACCAGTGAATGAAACAAAGTCCCTGCCTTCATGAGCTAACATTCTAGTAGAGAGAGACCCCCAACAAACGAACAAGTACATAACATAATGTCAAGTAGTAATAAATGCTAGAAGAGATGTAAAACAGGGCAAGGGGTGTGCGTGCTTCTCTAGACGGGAGGAGCAGCTTCCAGTATTTTGGGAGGCTGAGACGGGAGGATTGCTTGAGTTCAGGAGTTCAAACCCAGCCTAGGCAACATAGTGAGACCTCATCTCTAAAAAAAAAAAATTAGCTGGGTGTGGTGGATTACTTTTCTGACAGTCACTTGAAATGAGACTTCAGCGAAGAGAAATGCCTGAGAATGTCCGGGGGAAGCTTGTCTCAGGTAGAGGGAATAGCCATGGTCTTAGGTGGGAGGCTCAGTGTATTTCGGGACCAGTCAAAAGGTCTGTGTAGCTGGAGTGAATTCAGAGCCGTGTTAGGGAGTCTCACAGGCCACTGCAAACACTTTGGGTGTCATCAGCATAAGATGATAGCTCTCAAGACAAGCTCCGAAATGCTGAAGACTCACAAGTGTTGCACACCCAAGCCTGTGGCTTGCAGATCCAAGTTGGCTATATTCGTAGGACGTGGTTAAATAGCAAGGAATGGTTGCCCTGAACCCAAGGATTCTGTGGGTCCAGGAAACTCTGAGCTTGTTCTCTGAATTCTTGGTCTTTCTGGGCACTCACATCATGGTGGGCTGAGGCTGGCTCTCCAAACTGCCTAGTCATGCCATCTGGAAGGAGCTGGGGGAAAGCCTCTCCAATAACTAGGTTCCACTGCTCATTCCTTGTGCAAGTGGCAATGGCAGCACCCTGGTCATAAGGGCCAACTCACCGTTCAGCCTCCTGGTGGTAAAGGGAACATCAGTCTTGGTGTTGGTGGGGGCTGGGCAAATAGGATGTAAGTCAGAATTTTTAAAGTTAATGAGCTCCAAGAAACGTACTTCTTTCTTTTCCTTTTCCTTTCTTTCTTTCTTTCCTTCCTTCCTTTCTTTTCTTCTTTCTTTCTTTCCTTTTCTATTTCTTTTTCCCTCCCTCCCTTCCTTCCTTCTTTCTCTTTCTTTCGAGTCAGGATCTCACTCTGTCACCCAGACGAAGTGCAGTGGCACACTCACCACTCACCACTCATCATGGCCTCAATCTCCTGGCTCAGGCAATCCTTCCTTCTACCTCAGCCACCAGAGTAGCTGGGACTATAGGGGTGTGCCTCCACCCAGTTATTTATTTATTTATTTTTTTGTAGAGATGATGTCTTACTTTGTTACCTAGGCTGGTCTGGAACTCCTGGACTCAAGCAATCCTCCCGTTCCAGCCTCCAAAAGTGCTGGAATAATAAGTGTGAGTCACTGCACCAACTTCAGTTTTGAAAACATCTTATTGACGACCCAAAATAAAGTGAACTGGGATTCAGCTCATTATAAAACAAAGTAATAAAAATTTTGGTGGCTAAGTGCAAACCTGTAAAAAAAAAAAAAAGGTGTGAGAATTCAAATACAAACTAGACATTAGGTGCTCACAATGTTATGCCAAGTGATTTTAGAGAATGTGTCCTCTTGGGAGGTGGTTGGTAATCCTGAATGGGAGCCAGGGCTGGAGTCCTGAGGGCTGGAGTCCTGAGGGCTGGAGTCCTGAGGGCTGGAGTCCTGTGACTCTTACCTCCACACTAAGTGGCCTCATCCTGATAGTAGGGTAATAACAGACTATACTGCACAGAGTTTTGGTGAGGATTGGATGAGACCATCCTGTGGAATACACATGAGCTGCTATGATCTTCCTGATGTCATCGAACGTCTTCAGCTGCCAGGCGCAGTGACTCAAGCCTGTAATCCCAGCACTTTGGGAGGCCGAGGCGAGAGGATTGCCTGAGCCCAGAGGTTCGAGACCAACCTGGGCAACTTGGTGAGACCTTGTCTCTACAATATATCAAAAAAATAGCCAGGCATGATAGCACATACTTATAGTTCTGGTTACCTGGAAGGATGAGGCGGAAGGATTGCCTGAGCCCAGCAGGTCAATGCTGGGGTGGCCATGAGTGTGCCACTGCATTCCAGCCTGGGAGATGGAGTAAGACTGACAAAAAAAAAAGAAAGCCTGCAGCTTTTGATCAAGTAAGCATCTAGCACGGAGCTGGGCACACAGCAAACAAGCACGGTTGCTACACCAACACTTATCAGGAGTAATGTATTGGGGGTGGGGAGCGGGTCCTGGGAAGCTGCCACTCCAGTAATTACCACCTCTGTTATCAATCACTTCTTGGATGCAACACATATCAGAGGCTGAATAACACAAACCATAGATATCTTTTTTAGACTGCAATATTTTAAAAAATTGACAACCCAGGGTCACATTCCTGCTTAACTGGTCAATAAGGAACAGGGAATCTTCTCTTTAGAAAAAACTTATTGGTCTGGTTTGCCAGTGTCCACTGACCTGCCTGGCCTGAAGGCACTTAAGTTTGCAGCCTCTGATATACATCATCTTGTTTGATCCTTGCATGGACTCTGTGAAGTAAGTTGATGCTTTATGAAAGAGAAAACTAGTGACTTCCCAGAGGCAAGGCTGAACACAGCTCTGGGGGTCTCTAAAGCTGATGATGCGACTGTTGTGCGCTTTGCTGCTCGAGGGGACTTGAAGGCGGTGTTATGAGTCTCATTTAAGTCCACGGTTCTGATTCAAAGATTTTAGCTCATACAAGTCACAATGTTAAGGACACTCTGCAAAAATCTAGAAATATGTATTACTGACTCACTGTGTGAATGGTGCAAGGCCACACACCTGTGCCAAAAAACCAAAAAAACTCAAGGTGTTGAAAATGACCTCTAAGTTTACTTCGGCCTTAACAGTTTCTCGAGGAGGAAGGACTGCACTTTAAAAAGTGTCCACGAGGGGGCAAAAGATGACCACATGCTTCTTAGTTACAGCCTAGTGATGGGGCGGAGCCAGGAACAGCTCAGAGTAATTTTCCCCAAAGGAAAGAAGGTCTGTATTAACTGCCAGCCCTAGAGGTCTGTTCTGTCCTCACAGTTTCCTGCCAGGCCTCCCCTCCCAGAGCGAGCTCTTAGTGACTGTGGCCTGTTCTGTCCTGGGATTGTTGGGTGTAAGATACCATCGATTGTAAGATACATCTTTATTTTAGTCGGGAAACTGTCCGATGACTCATTGATAGACTTACACAATGCATGAGTCAGTCACAATAACTTTGCTTTGCTTAGAAATTTCTATTCTGCCTTGGGGGATTTGCCAAGCCCTTTACCCGCATTGCTTAACATAGCATGGGCAGTCCTTTTGCACATTTTCTCAGTAGCAAAGTATAATGGCATCATTTACTTAAGTGTCCTGCAGCCCTTGCTTGTTGCTTTGCAGGAAAATATGAGACTTTCATGGGAGCAGATCCTCCAGCCCTCAAGCCTTCGGAGAACTGGCCCTGGCTGACAGCTCTGCTAGACTCTTAGGAGAGACCCTGAGCTAGAACCACCAAACTAAGTTGCCCCTCAGAAACTAGGAGATAGTGAATGTGCATTGCTTTAGGCTACTAAGGTTTGGGAAGTTTATTACATAGCTGTAGATTAATATATGGAGAATGGGTGAGCTCTGCAGGACACTCTGAGGTCTTTAGGGCAGTCATCTGACCCTGGGGACTCTTATGCCGGGAACAAACAGTGAGAACAGGGCCAGGGGTATGACCATCTTGCTGAAAGTCTGAAAGGGAGGAGTGATGGAATGGAGGGAGCTGAGCCCTTGACAACCCTCTAAGTAAATGGAAAGGGCTGTGTCTCCAGGGTCCTTGGTCTTTGTGCCTCAGACAATGTTTGGGCTGCCAAAGACCGCAGAGCCACCCACTGTGGTGGTGGCCTGGCTCTCAGACTTTCGTCAGCCACAGAATACCCGAAGCCTGGGGTATGCATGGCTGGGAGGCGACCCAGGAACTGACAAACCTGATAAATTTCAGCTACTCCACAGGGTGAATGGCACCTGGGTGAGATGCTGATGCTTTCCTGCTCTCCTGCTGGTCCCTGCAGGGAGGCTTGGGAAGGGGAGGGGGCACAGGGCTAGGGCCGGGCACAGAAGGGTTGTCAGACTCTTGATTGAATTATTTCAGGGGTCATCTAGGCCATTGCCTGCCTCCAGGCAAGGATTTGCCAGAGCCTGACCCTCCAAGGGCTGTCAAGACCCAGATCCCACCTCCCAGTGTGGGGACGGTCAGCCCAGCCTCCAATAAAGGGGGGAAAGACAAGGGCCCGTCTTGGAGGATAATAGCCGGCACTGAGGCCTCCTCTTCTGGTGCCACAGGTGAGGGTGGGGATGCCCAGGGCACCATGGCACCCCTAGTTTAGTCTAGAACCAGGTTTTTTGTTTTCACAGTAGGCAGAGAAATCTTATTTCTGGTTTCTTCTGGCATGGCACCAGTTAGTTGAACCAGGTTTTCCATGCTCCTTAGAGTGCAGCTTCAGGGAGATGCAAATTTTACACCCCAAACAGCATGCACACACACATACAGTCATAAAATTAAAACAGATGTTTATGGGACAATAATTACCCGTACAGTATGTGATGTCCCCATCTATCCTGTTCCATCCTATCCCATCTCATCCCATCCTACCCCATGGTGCTCCCTTCTATTCTAGGAGACGAAGCAGGAGAGGAACTACGGGGCGGGGGCGTCACACCAAGGCCCCTGTGGGGCATGTCTCTTCTGAGACAAACTGTGGCTGCTCTGAGTGTGCCCTCCTGTGTCTGCCCCGGGGGCTCTGAGCGGCAGAGACAATATCCCATTCCCTTGGCATTCCACATGGCTCCTGGAAGAAACCCAGAATTCTCAGAACCAGCAAACCTTAGGGAACATCCTAGAGGCAAAGCCCCTGGCGCTGTGAGAGGAAAGGCCAACTCACGGGCACCAGCCAGGGGTGGTGGTTAACCACCAGGCTGTGGGCACAGTGGGGACTGGCTCAAGGCCCCATGGGAGCCAAGGCAGGGCCAGGACAGGACGCCTAGACTGTGATCCCTTCCAGGCCCAGCTCCCTGGGGTGCCTTTTGCCTTGTCTTAAGACATCAGTACATTTAATCCTTGCTGGATTCACTGTCCGTGGACCCTGTGGTCCTGAGTCTTGGGTGCTAAGGATCTGGGAGCGCTGAGGGTGCTCCAGAATTTCAGACTCAGGGTTTGACCAGTCACAGGCATGTGAGTGAACAGATGAGCAGCCCATTGCCCGGTGGTGGGAGAAGGGGCTTTATAGTCCATCAGTCCTGAGTGCAATTCTAGGTATGTGATCTTGGGTAAGTCACTTAGCCTCTCTGAGTAACAGTTTATCACTAAAATGGGGCTATTAATTATTTTGTAGGCCAGGTGCGGTGGCTCAAGCCTGTAATCCCAGCACTTTGGGAGGCCGAGGTGAGGGGATTGCCTGAGCCCATGGGTTCAACAGCCTGGGCAACTTGGTAAGACCTCATCTCTACAATTAAAATTAAAAAAAAAAAATTAGCCGACAGGGAAGCAAGCGCCTGTAGTTCCAGTTACTTGGAAGGTTGAGGTGGAAGGATTGCCTGAGCCCAGCAGGTCGACACTGGGGTGGCCATGAGCATGTGTGCCACTGCACTCCAGCCTGGGCGAGACTCCAACTCAAAATATATTATGATTATAATAATAATAATAATAATAATAATTATTATTATTTTGTAGCATTGGTGTGAGGACTAGCAAAAGTGTATATAATGTACAGTGCATGACATCACAGGAACTCAGAAATAGTACATGCTATAGTCATTGTTGATAACGATTACAATAATACTAACTGAAGGGTCTCAAAACAGCTCTGGATACTTCAGGTTGCTATTACTTAGTTTTAGAGGAGATTGGGCTACCATAGTGTTCATCCTAGACCAAAATACATTTTCATAAACCCATAGAGGAGAAAGCAGAGTATGTTAGCCATGAGCAGCCTGTAGTCCCATCCTTGGAAGGCCAAGGCAAGAGGACTGGTTGAACTCAGGAGTTTGAGACCAGCCCGAGCAACATAGTGAGACCCTGTCTGTACAAAAAAAAAAAAATTAGCCGGGCATAGTGGCACATGCCTGTAGTCCCAGCTTCTCAGGAGGCTGAGGGAGAAAGATCACCTGAGCCCAGGAGGTGGACACTGCTGTGAGTATGAGCGTCCCACTACACTCCTGCTTGGGTGACAAAGTAAGACTCTGATTCAAAAGAGAGAGAATAGAAGAGAAGAGGACACATACATTGGCATTGGCCAAATGAAGGACCAGGCTGAGAGAGTGACTCTAGGGAAGCTGGAATCAGTAAGAGACCCCCTTTGGGTGCCCAAGTTTCCATTCCTAGTAGTGAGATCTAAAGTGAACGCAGTCATACACTTCTGGCACAGAGAGGAAGGAAACATCTGGTTAAGTCAATCAACACAAAACCCAGTCCAGAAATGAAAAGCAAATCTGTGGGAGCCCATGATTACAGTAGCCAGAAGAAAAGGGGCTCCTTCCTTTCCAGCCTGAACAGGTCCTCACATAACTCAGTGCTAAGACCATTTATTCGCATCTACCGGGTGCCAGGCACAGTGCTTGGTGCCTTACCTCTCATGGAATCCTCATTTACCCCGACAGCCACCCTTTGACGCAGGTGTCGTGAGGGTGGGAAGATGGGCAAGGCAATTGCATTGAGTCACTAGGCTTATTTAGTCGGCCTTTCTGCAGTTAACATTCTGCTGAGGGAAGTGGAGACCAACACAGAAATAGTAAGCCATAGTGCTAGCCTCTATAGAACTTACTATAAAAATACTTCCATTGCTGAATTATACAAACTGGTTTCAGAAAATAAAAATAGGTTTTCAGCATGAGTATTCAAACTCTGGAGCTCGTTCTTGACCAATAAGGATGGAAACGGAATCCAAATGTGTTCCCATCATGGATTGGAGTCAACAGAGAAGGTTTCTGACACATGGCGGGAGCCAATTTCATTGTGGTTGAGATCCATAAAGACAGTCTGAAAGTGTCACCTCACTCCCCTCCTCCCACTCTGGGATTTAGCTAAGCCATGAACCAATTGGGCACACACAACTGGGAGAAAACTAAGTATGAGAAGAGGATGCCCCCCACCAGGTATTCCATTTATGAATTCAAGTTCAACAACTTCCTATTAAAAACCAGGTGAAATTTAAACTTCATGATTCTTAAAAACCTAAGTCAGATCATGTCATTTCTCAGCTAAAAATCCTCTAATGACGCATCGTTTCACAACAGCGTAAGTTCTCAAAAAGGCCTACAGAGCCCTACGCAGTCTAGTTTTCCTTTACTTAACTCTTTAACTTCATCTGTTTCTTCCTTCTGTTTTTCTTTTTGCTTTCTTTCTTCCTTTCTTTTTCTAACACATCATTTCCACAACTGAGAATATATATATATATATTAGGTTAGAAAATATAGTTCATGGCTGGGCATGGTGACTCAAGCCTGTAATTCCAGCACTTGGGAGGCCGAAGCAGGAGGATTGCCTGAGCCCAGGGGTTCGAGACCAGCCTGGGCAACTTGGTGAGACCTCGTCTCTACTATACACACACACACACACACACACACACACACACACACACATATACATATTTAGTTTTATATATATAAAGAAAAAGTAACCAGGCGTGGTAGTGCACGTCTGTAGTTTCAGCTACTTGGAAGGCTGAGACAGAAGGATCCCCTGAGCCCAGCAGGTCGAGGCTGTAGTGGTCATGAGTGTGCCACTGCACTCCAGCCTGGGCGATGGAGTGAGACTTCAACTCAAAAAAAAAAAAGAAAGAAAAGAGAATATAGTTCATTATAGTTCATTTAGAAAGTAAGTTAGAGAGAGAGAAAAAGACAAGAGTCACCTCCCAAGATAGGGGAGAGTGCCAAAGTGAGACAGGAGATAGCTAGAGAAAAGCTAAGCAGACAGACAGGTCCTCTGGTAACAACGTAGCAAACTCCCCGCAGGCCTCTCAGGCTCAGCCTTGGTGAACAAGCTCTCCGTGAGCCTCTCAAGCTAGAGCTTAGATACTCACAGCTGGGATCGAAAAGCAACCAATCAGCTCACCATTAGGCTCCTACCTCCTGCCAATTGGTCCTAATACTGACCAATCAGAACAGCTACAGCTCACAGCTAGTGCTAATCAATCAGCTAGGACTTAGGGCTATATAAGCACCAGGTTTCGGCCCCAGCCAGGCAACTCCTTTGGGTCCCCTCTGACTGTGGGAGCTTCTCTGTCCTCTCAAGAAATCTTGCTTTCTCACTTTCCGACTGTCCTGTCCGTGTCCTTCATTCTTCCTGGGCATGAGACAAGAACCTCGACCCTGAAGAGCTGCAACCTGTAAGAGCTGCAGAAGACTGTGGGAGCCAAAGAGCCATGCACCTCAGAGGCTGGCTTGCCAGCTAACAGAGCCAGCTGAACCGGGAGAGCTGCTGTAAAAAGGTGAGACTCCAAAGCTGAGAAACTCTGAGAGCTAGGCTTGCCAGCCCACCGAATCGCAACACTCTCAGGGCTTGGCTTGCCAGCCCATTAGAGCTGACACTTCTGGGGCTAGGCTTACCAGCCCTTCGATGACCCTTTCTGGGGTTTGACTGGCCGACCCATTGAGCTGACACTCTCAAAGCCCAGGCCTACCTGAAAAATCCACGTCAAAAGCTTAAGAAACACGGCCTGGTCATCGCTGAAAGAGCACATGGCCACACCATTGCTTAGCTAGGCAATGGCTGCAATGGCCAAGATTGTTCTTTGGAGTACCCCAAATCACCCTACTCCCACACACTTTCTGTTTTCTACATCAGGGGTCAGCAAATACAGCCTGTGGACCAAAGGGCTGTTTTGTGTGGTTCATAACTAGGAATGGTATTTACATTTTTTAAAGGTTGGAAAAAAATCAAGAAAAATACTATTTCCCTGACACATGAAATTTAAATTTCAGCTTCTATAAATAAAGTTTTATTGGAACATAGCCATGCCCACATGGCTCCTTATTGTCTATGGCTGCTCTTGTGCTACAAGAGCAGAATTGAGTAAATGTGGTGAGCTCATACTACCCCAAAAAGCCTAAAGCAGTTACTATCTGGCCCTTTGCAGAATAAATTTTCTGACCTCTAAGTTAGGCCAGAGTTATATCATTGTTTTCCACTTATCTCAAGTTGCAACCATCCTTGCATGTTCAGTTCCAATCCTCCCCTTCCATAAAGCTGCCTCTTTAACACATTCAGCCAAAATCAGTACCACAGCCTTGATCTTGTTTCCCAATCTAAAATAATAAAATTCGTATGTTGAATGTTTATTAACTTTCTGCCATGAGCCAAGCATAGTAATATGTACTTGGGATGATAAAATAACCAGATGTAATCCCAGCCTTTAGTAAGTTCATATCCTATGAGATGAGATAAGAAAAAAATATTATAATACAGAGTGATAAGGTCATAGCAGTACTTACCCAGAATTTTACCTAAACTGGAGGGATATCTAATTTTAGCCCAGGGTAAGAGAAAGATACTGGTAATATCTAGCGAGTGAAGTCTGGGCAGAGATTGGAAAAGAGCAAGTGAGGGGAGAAGAAGGGGGCGGTGTGTCCCAGGTTGAGGCAAGAGGGAGCAGAGGTGAGAGAAGTATGCTGTACCAGTACTTGTGACTTCATTGCTGTGGCTAGCAGGTTCATCAAATGCTACAGGCAGATACAATCTCGAGGGACATTCAGTTCATCCCCTCATTTTGCAGGTGGAAAAACAGAAACTCAAAGCCATAAGATGATTTGCTGCAGGTCTAGGTTTGGGAAAACAAGAATGGAAGCTGAGATGTCCTGACTCTCACTGTCTTTGGGGTTCTTTCCCCTACACTAAGAAGTTTGGGCCCTGTATCTGATTTGCTGACTATTAAATAAAACACAAAATGAATCTAGCATGGTACTTTACAAATATTGGGTTTCAGGAAACTGGTGTTCCAATCCTATTTCTTCTGGCACACAGGGTGAGTCACTTCCTTTCTTGGGGGGAGAGGTCTTAGTTTCTTTGTGTGTTCTAGGGCAAGATTAGATCATTTTGATTTTCCTCCTGGCTCTCATAGATCATTCCTTAAATATGTTATCATTTCTTTTTTTTCTTTTTTTTTTTTTGAGTTGGAGTCTCACTCCGTAGCCCAGACTGGAGTGCAGTGGCCGCTCTCGGCCACTGTAGCCTCGACCTGCTGGGCTCCGGTGATCCTTCCGCCTCAGCCTTCCGAGTAGCCGGAATTACAGGCGCGCGCTACCACGCCCGGCTGATTATGTTATCATTTCTAATAAAATACATGATGTGATCTTTGGTCTAATAGCCCTTAGTTTTCATTTCTCACAAGAAATGAAACAAAGTTCACAAGACTTTCTACATATTTGTAACCTCGATTAACTAATAGTTAATGTGTAACTGAGTGCTGACTAGGGATGGCGGGAGAGGAGGTTGGATGTGAACTGGAGAGGCCCTGGGGAAGGTGAAGGCTGACCTGTTTTCTGGAAGGGGTGTGGGGCTTGGCCAGGAAGATAGGAGTGGGGCTTCCTGGCCAAGGAAGAGGAAACCCCAGCGGGACCCATACATGGAGCCTTGCGGGATCCAGGCTGTAGAGTAGGTTTTGGATGGGGACATGGGAAGCAGGGGAGCTGATTAAGGAGATGGTTGTCACACAGAGTGAGAAACCAAGGAGGGTGTAGTAGATTGATTGGGCCGTGGCAGGCTGGGCAGATACTATCCAGCAAGCTATTTCATTAAACAGAATAAGGACTTGGACTTAGGGAGACATGTTCTTAGTTTTACATCTTTCTTCTGTTTTGATTAGGTGTTCCCTAATTACATAATAAATTCCTAGAACTGTAAATGGTAGCAACACAAGCACTAAAGATACAACGATCATGTTGAAACCAATGGTATTTTAAGCAATAGTAAAATATTTTGTGATGAATATGAACACCTCCCTGGTTGCTAGGAGGTTCCAGCTGAGAGTTTTATTCAGTGGCTGAGCTGCTTTCTGTTCCTTCTTCTCTCCTTTTGTATCTTATTTCTGTCTTTGTGGTCATTGAATTTGGTCTTATTACTTTGATTTTTTTTTTTTTGAGTCAGAGTCTCAGTCTATCACCCAGGCTGGAGTGCAGTGGCACACTGCTCATGACCACCTCGACCTGCTGCACTCAGGTGATTCTCCTGCCTCAGCCTTCGAAGTAGCTGGAACTACAGGCACGTGCTACCACACCAGGCTTATTTTTTGATTTATTGTAGAGACGAGGTCTCACCAAATTGCCCAGGCTAGTCTCAGATCCCTGAGCTCAGGCAATCTTCTCACCTCGGCCTCCCAAAGTGCTGGGATTACAGGCTTGAGCCATCGTGCTCGGCTTACTCTGATTTTTTTTTTTTTTTTTTTACATAACAAACTATTTCAAATACTTTTTTGGAAATGGGTAGGATATAAAGAAATGATCTAAGTTTCTTTCCATAGGTGTTCTCCAAAATCACATTATGCTACCTAATGACAAAATATCTCTTTATACATGAAGCCCTTTTGGACAGAGGACCTAATGTCATTTGTCCACCCAGTCTTATTACTCCTAGTGAAAGTTAAGATTCTTTGCATATGTATAGCATTTTAAGAATTAAATAATTCTTTTGGTTAATGTCCATCGTATTATTTGCACCACAAAACCCCTAACAGTTCTCTCATCCCCAGCATCCAGCACAGCGACTTTGACTTAGAGAGATTCTCAGTAAATGTTTACTCAAAGAATGGAGTGTTCAGATTAAGTAAGAAGCAACAATTCTGTGAGCAAAAATTATAATCACTCTTCTCATTTCACTGAATAGGAGGCAGTGGTGTTTTGGAGTCACAGGACATGCTCAGGAGAGCTGATAGCACACATTTCTTCCACTTCATGTTCTTTAAGTGACTTCATGTTGGCAGTTTGAAACTGGCTATGGAGGGAATGTTTACACCATGGAAATCAGCAAATATTACAAATTAGCACCCCAGTAGCCCTATACCTCAAAAACCAGTTTTTGAGCCCTATACCTCAAAAGCCAGCTGCTATGGTTTGAATGTGTTCCCCAAAGTTCCACATGTTGGAAGCTAAGTCCCCAGTGCAACAATGTTAAAAGGGAGGGCCAGATAAGAGGTGATTATTAGGTCAGGAAGACTTTGCCCTCATAAATGAATTAATGTTATTATCACAGGAGTGGGCTTGTTATCACAGTGGGTTTGGTATCTTCTTGTTCTTGCTCTCTTGTGCTCTCTTCCATGTCCACTTTCTGGCCGGGGATGATGTAGCATGAAGGCCCTGGACAGATGCCAGTGCCCTGCTCTTGGACTTCCTGCCTTCAGAACCACAAGCCAGTTGTCTTTACGATATGTGTGAACAGACAGCATTCAAGACTGCCCCTACACAAATGTCACTCCTTCACTCAATCTGGATGTGTCCTCCTGAGGAGGAGAGAAAGAGCTGAGTTAAAGGCAGTCCCTTGGAACCTGCATAGGACCCTGCATGCCCCCGGGAGTGTGGAGTGTGTGTCTGATCTGCCCAGTAGGAAGAGGGGAAGAATTGCTGAGAGACCCACTGCCAGGGTTAGGGTCATTGCCACAGAGCTATCTGTGCGTGTGCAGCATCTAGGGAAACCTGTGTGCACCCAGTCCTCAGCACACCTCTACTGCACCAAGGAGGGTCCCAGCAACCAGGCCTGCCCCTCCAAGACTGTCCCTGTTCATGTGCCACTCACCCTGCCAGTCCTGAATGTTGTTTTTTGTTTTTTTGAGTTGGAGTCTCACTCTGTCGCCCAGGCTGGCATGGCATGCAGTGGCATGATCACAGCTCACCTACAGCCTCGTCCTCCTGGGCTCAGGCAATTCTGCTGTCTCAGCCTCCCAAGTAGCTGGGATCACACCACTATGCCCAGTTTTTTTTTTTAATTTTTGGTAGACTGTGGTCTTACTATGTTGCCCACACTGGTCTTGAACTCCTGGGCTCAAGCAGTCTCTCCATGTCAGTCTCCCAAAGTGCTGGGATTACAGGCAAGAGCCACCCGGCCCTGAGTGTTAAAGGGCACATAAGAGATGCCCGTATGTGTTGACCTGAAGAAGATAGTCACTTACAAGAGGCCCCTCCCCGATGCAGGGGAGAAGAGAATGGAACAAACTGGGTTCCCAGAATGGTCTGTGGGTGAATGCCTCCTTGTCCTCCATCTTCTAGTTCTGAGGGTACCTAGTATGGTTTCCGCAAACTGCCGAAGTCCTGGAGCTGAGAGAGGATGCTGAAAGGAGCCAAACCACAGGAGCAGCCCAGGAGCGGCAGGAAAGGGGGCGAGCGCCCTCCAGCACCGGCTTTTGGGCCTTGGTGGCTCCAGGGAGGCAATAACAGGGCCCATGTACAATGGATGGGGCTTCTCAGAACAAAGTTTAAGCAATCGACAAGTGTGGAAGTGCTCTGAAAAAAATTCAATCCAACCAGCCGGCGATGACATCTGACACTATGCTAGGCATTGTTGGGGGAACAGGGTCTTTGAGGAAATCAAGAGGAGCAGGATGTGGTCTACACCCTCAAGAGGTCTGAAGATCTCCAAAGAGCTGGGAAAACAGATGCACAAGTTATTCAGCGACAAAATGCTACTGGTTGTTATTGACATGTAACACTCTGAGCTGGGTCACTGCTGAAAAGAAATAGGATTCTGGTCTTTGGAGTGTTCCAGACCATTCACTGTTTTCCAAGCACTTGTTTAGATGCTCCATTTTATGTATGTATGTATGTATGTATGTATGTAGACACAGTCTCCCTCCATCACCCAGAGACATCTCCCTCTGTCACCGTGAGTGCAATGGCATAATCACGTCTCATCACGGCCTCAACTTCCTGGACTCAGGCAGGCCTTCCATCTCAGCCTCTCAGATAGCTGGGATGTGCCACCAAGCCCAACTAACTTTTTGATTTTTTTGTATATTGCCCAGGCTGGTCTTGAACTACTGAGCTCAAGCAATCCTCCGGCCTCAGTCTCCCAAAGTGCTGAGATTACAGATGTGAGCCACCACGCCGGTCTACGTGCATTTTAGACATGCTAAGTTGAAGATTGATGTGACACAGTTAAGTGAAGACATTTAAGATTGGGGCTTGAAATCTGGGCTCGAAACATACATCAGAGTGAAAGATCATGGTACAATCACCAAGGAGCAGGTGTGGAGAGAAAAGAACAGGAGGAAGGATGTGAGTGGGTGGGAGGTGACTGGGGGCAGTGAGAGAGGAAGAGAAGCCATGGGGATGACCATGCATGGTCTTTTTTTTTTTGAGTTGGAGTCTCACTCCACTGCCCAGGCTGGAGTGCAGTGGCATGCTCCCGGCCACCGCAGCCTCAACCTGCTGGGTTATGGCGATCCTTCCGCCTCAACCTTCCAAGTAGCTGGAACTACAGGTGTGCACTACCACACCCAGCTAATTTTTGATTTATTGTAGAGACGAGGTCTCACTAAGTTCCCAGGACGGGTCTTGAACCCGCGGGCTCAGGCAATCCACTTGCCTTGGCCTCCCAAAGTACTGGGATTATAGGCTGAGTCACTGAGCCCTGCCTCCATGCATGGTCTTAAGGGTGAGGCTGTATCAACAGAAAGGAAATGCCCAGAGATGTGACCTACAGCAGATCCCTTTACAGCAATGGCAGGGCACAGCATGAGCCCACCTCTGCACGTCTCCAGGCGAGAGGAGCTCTCTGCAGCCTGCGGTGGGTAGAAGATGCTGCCCCTTTGCCCACCTATCAGGATGGCCCAGACTTGGCACTCAGCATCCACAGCCCCTGTGGTTGCTCACCAGTGCAGGCTGGTGTTACTGTGAGGTACAGAGCGGCTGGGTCACTTGCTAGAGGTCCCGGCTAAGAAGCCAGGTTTGATTACAACTGGTGTCTCACTAATAGCCAGGCCTTGTACAAAGCCTGGCTGCCTTCAGAACACATGGCCCGGGGTGCTTCCAAATTCACAGGACAGGGCCTGTCCAGGGCCTGTGAGGAAACCTCCTGATCTAACAGAATCCAGAAAGAGCAAAGTAAGCTGAACCGATCAGGCCTGACACTGCACTGGTATGCTTCAGTTGTGTTAAGCCAGTCGATTATCAAACCTGCTTCACGAATACTCCTGTGTTCTCTTGCTTTTGGGTTTGGTCATCTCGTTTCATGGTTGATAACACTTAATCTCCTCACTGACATTTCCCCCGAGTCTGTCTCTTCTTGTTCTTCTCTATCCTCCTAACTCTGACATGCAAATGGCAACTACTCTTATTTTTCAAGCCCACCATCTTGATGTTAAGGTTTCTTTTTTCTAATAGTTTCTGTGGCTGTCTTTTGCTCTGAAAATCAAATTCCCACCTTTCTTCCTTATAAGTAGCTAGTGTCTTGTCCACACTCTTCGTTGTGGTCAAGTTACCGTCTTCACTGTTCTCTGTGTTTATTTCCACCTCATTTCAAAATCTGCCTGCACTTTCTCCCAATGAGAGACATAGTACTTTTTTCTGAACCCTAAAACCTACTACTCTTTTTTCAATCTTCAAAGGCTTCCCAGGGGAACCAGCTCCTCCAGGAAATTCTCCCAGATGGGCAAAGGGGCCTCCCAGACGACTGCCCCCTTCCTATGTGGCGTGGGTGGAGGGCACCTGAGTGAGCATTCTAGGCCCCTTTGCCTGTCCCCAACTCTCAGCCAGACCTTCTTTCTCCCCCTTCTCACCCCAAGCCCCACATTCCCTCCCCAACATCCCGACTTATTCAGAGGTTTTCTTATGTGGTGTGTTTATCTTTGTGTGAGATTGTGTGAAGTTTGATTTTGTTTGTTTGTGTGAATATTAGTCTACAGGTTATGGGAGGGTGGTCCTATATGTCCTTGCAAGTGGATGTCTGTCATGAAGACGTAGGTGGGTTTGACTTGAAAGCAATTTAAACTTGTGTGGATGTTTGTGTATATACACAGTAACCAATTTAATGCCTGCTTCTGCTCAGGTTTCATAGCTGGAGTGGGAAAAGCAAAGAACAATGTGATATGTTCTCTACTGACAATGAATTTACGTATTTATGAATTAATGGCAATGGTCTTGTGACAAATTGCAGAATATAAATTAGTCCCCATTGTGGTTACATGGGCGGCAAATAACATTTTAAACTTTGAGGCAATAAACTCTATTTTTCACTGAAGCCAAATAATACTGAGTACTGAGCTGTGACCCTGTACAGGATCCACAGTGAGAATGGGAGGGTTGGAACACTATGATGTGCTTCAAGAAAGCAATCGCACCAGGTGTGGTAGCTCACGCCTGTAATCCCAGCAATTTGGGAGACTGAGGCAAGAGGATTGTTTGAGCCCTGGGGTTCGAGACCAGTCTGGGCAACTTGTTGCGACATCGTCTCACTAAGTTAATAAAAAAATTAGCCAGGCGTGGTGGCACATGCCTGTACTTCCAGCTACTTGGAAGGCTGAGGTGGAAGGCTTGCCTGAGCCCAGTAGGTCAAGGCTGTGGTGGCCATGAGTGTGCCACTGCACTCCAGCCTGGGCAACAGAGTGAGACTCTAACTCAAAAAAGGAAGAAAGAAAAAAAAAGAAAGAAAGAAAGACAGACAGACAGAAAGAAAGAAAACAATCGCAGCTTTCAAAACAGTCTTCATTTTGCTTCTAATAACTGAAGAACAACTGCTCCAGGGGTCGAGAGAATGTGTCAACACATGTTTATCTAGAAACATTTCCTCTTAACATGTACTCTGATATACTCTGATTATTCATCCTCATCTCTCTTCTCCTCTCCCTGGTCTCTCTCCTTCTCTTCTTAACTCCTGTCATGCCTGATGGCCACGAATCGTCGCTCCAGATCCCTTCCCCTGGTCCTCCAAGTTTCTTTCTGGAGGAGATTCTGCAGGCACACAAAGGAGGGCGGTATGTTCCTCCTTTTCTAAACAGCATGGTGAAGCCGTGCTGTTTAGAAAGGGCAAGATGGAGAGGTAAGAAGTGTGTGTTAATAAAGAAAATGAGAACAAACACTAGCAATATGTAGTTGGTAGCAAAACATAAAGGACTCCAAACTTCAGACAGTGAAGCAAATCTTCTTCCTTCCCAGGAGCACAGAGGGCTGGGAGTGGTCAGCTGCTCTGAGCTGCCCTGGGGTCTGGAAGTTATATGGTTAACTGGGTATTTCGGTGCCTCAGTTTCTCCTTCTGCAAATGAGGGGACCATTTCTCCTTCATGGGTTGTTGTGAGGCTTACAGAGCTGCTATATATGTCCAGCATGCAGAACAGTCCCTGGAGTAAACACATGGAAATAAGTAACCTGAAAAAGAAGAGCTTTATTTTCTAAGCTGGGGGGGGGCGGGGGGAGGATGACAAGGATTTTCTTTGGAAAGGCAAGCAGCCCTGCCTGCAAAACAACTGTGTCTCAACAATACTCAGGGCCAATTGAGAAGAGTAGACATTTGACCTCTCTGAGATCTACTTTATATTTCAGCTTTTTTATTTGCTTCAAATTCTGGATAGTCAGACTTGTTACTAGGAATTTTAATGACTTTTAGCATAACTCCTTTAAAATACACTATAATTCATATACTACCTATTTGCTTAGTGAAGGTTCAGGGCTTATCTTTGCCTGTTTGTTCATTTGGCATTTCCATGACTTTATTTTCTTCTTGCTGGTGAATAGACAACGATATCCATGTTTAACTTGTGAGGGAAGATATAACTTGGTTTATATACTTGCTGAATTCACACAGTAGGTCTGAGGTTGTCAACAGTGAGAGATGATAACAAAACCCAAATTTCCCCTCTGCCCTGTATCATGCAAAGTTGGAATTTAAAGTCTTTGGAATAATGCTAAATCAAGAACTAATTCTATAGAAACATATGTTTTTGCTACTTTTTTTGTGGAGGAAGAACAACTCCAAATGGTCTTAATCTTTGCCCATGGCTTGAGCTAAAGTTTCATGGCTAAAGCCACAGTCACAAAATACCCAAAGACAGTTATTGTGTAGAATTTTCTCTTTCCTAGCGGAATCTAACAAATTGGAAATCTTCAACTTGAATTAATAAATGATGTATCAACTAAGTGAACACATAATTTTCCATACTTAAAATGTGGATTAAATTCAAACTGCAGGCTATTCCCTTCTTACTCAGGTGGATAGGATAAGTCATTACCACTAACTAGTAAACATTCATGCTTCTCAGCACCAGGTAGTGCAGTGGATTAGCTGAGAACAATCTACGAAGTTGTAACTGCAAGGTTTCCAGTAAATTCTAGGTGATTTGTGTTTTTTTTTAAGTGCCAGTTTGGCTCTTGGACTGGTTTTAGCAGGGGGAAATTTGTTTAACAGGGAACAGATCACCACAACAAGCATGAAAAAAAAAAAAACTGAGAATGTAGCAACTAATATAACATAAATAATTTACAGGTAATTAAATTTTCTTTGTCATCTCTGTGCAAGAGCTAAGAATTGTCTTGTCATGAAATTTGAAAGAATAAAAGGTGCAAAAAAGTGAGATTGATTTTTCCTGTGGCTTCCTAAAGGATTTGCATCAGTCTATGTTCATAACTTTTAAGGCTCTCTGTGTCATCTTTCATGCTAATACAATTTCTGGGGTATTTTGAATATCAAATTGAGTTTTTATTTAGGACACCAGTACTATTTCCTAATTCATATGAAGCTATTCAGACAAAATAAGAGACCTAAAATTTGAGTGTATTTCCATAAAGAAGACAGTGATTCATTCAAAGGAGTGCATTTTGTTATAGTACTTTATTTTCCCAACAAGAAGAGAACTAGAGTCAGAATAGAATGATTAAATGACCTAGTTTTTTTTTCCCCTGACAGTCATATAATAGCTCCTAATTATAGTCCCCTAGTTTTCCTTTTGGATAATGTTACCTACTTATATGGAACTTTGGGGTTTATTTTTGTTTTGGCAGTGATCAAGAGTTATGATCGCTTTGTAGGAAGATAGAACTTTGAGTCCCTCTACTGCTGATTTCTTCAAATTGCAGGGCTCTACTGATTAGTGGTTCATGAAAGTCAGTCAGTTAGTTGCCACCATAATTGAAAAAAAGAAAGGAAATATGTGTTGCATATAATAAGGGTAAAATTGTTTGGTGAAACTTTGTTTCAGTTATGTACCTATGAACACAATCAGGAACACCTTCCAAGTCAGAAACATTCCACACCCAGGAAGGTGCTGCAAACAGTGTGGGGATTACATTGAGCCCAGTGAGGCAGGGCTCTGGCCTCCCAGGCCACCCCTTCCTAGTATATGAAGTCTCGGTTTTAAGCATTGAATGTGGAAAGTTGGTTAAAAAAAAGTATAAATTCATATGGTGGCTCCCCTCCAATAGGACTGAAATCAACACTGTTTTTAGTGATGAATAGATACAGCATAGATTAACTACCCTCCAGAGTTGCTATGTTGCTATTGCCTTTTTCTTTTTAATCTCCTGGTTACTGATCTGGCAGTTATGATTTAGCAGTCATGCATTTATGCATCACTCTAGGTGATTCCACTTAAACACATGACCTAAGTGCATTATAACTGTGAATGTTAATAGCCAGTCCTCAATTTAGCCCGTGAGTTGCCTCTTGTGTTTTGCATTCAGATAATGGTAGTTTAATTTTAACACTGTGAATGTTGTGACTATATTTTCTAAGCATTCGGATAATGAACATGGGAATGATAACAATACCAAAGTTATATAGACATCACCCCCAAAAGAAGGTTTAAAGACTAGTGTTACTTTAATAACACATGTAAGGATACATACAATTGAATTAGGAAAAATTGTGCATTCAGCACAATGGACAGAAATGAATGTGGAACTGGGTGTGACAGAGAAGGGGATGTAAAAGTATGTATGGCGACAATCTCACAAGTCCAAGTTCAGACAGCTAAGTCCTTCTGAATCAATCAGAAGTGTTATCACCTCATTATTTGAAATTGACACATTATTTGAAAATTGTGGCTGTTAAATTAACCTGAACAGAACACGTACTGAACAAGCATTATTTCTTTGATTGCTTTGGGTGGCTGAATGATGTAACTTTTCTTGATCCAGCTTCCAACTAAAATGTATGGAGGCCAAACAAAAGGGAAAATGTTGATAACAGATGTGCTGGCCCATGACAGTGTAGAACTTCTTCTGTCAGGTGTGATTACAGACCTTTCTGTGCTAGATCAAGTACTACGTCAAACTGTAGCAGTGACAACAAAATGTTCCCTCTATCTTGTGGGTATTTTGATTTGAAAAATGGAGTTTGGCCAGGCTCAGTGGCTCAGCCTGTAATCCTGCACTTTGGGAGGCTGAGGTGAGTGGATTGCCTGAGCCCGCAGGTTTGAGACCCACCTGGGCAACTTGGTGAGACCTCATCTCTACAATAAATCAAAAAATTAGCTGGGCATGGTAGCGTGCGCCTGTAGTTCCAGCTACTTGGAAGGCTGAGACGGAAGGATCGCCGGAGCCCAGCAAGTCGAGGCTGCAGTGGCCGCGGAGTGGCCACTGCACTCCAGTCTGGGTGATAAAGTGAGACTCCAACTCAAAAAAAAAGAAAAAGAAAAATGGAGTTTGAAATCTTCTTTTGGATTTCAATGAAGACTTTAATAAAATTTCAGAAAACACAAGATTGTTGATAATTTGTTTAAATATGAGGGGAGACCCCCAAAACCTGGAGTTTATTTATGAAAATTGTGTATTTATTCTTACATGTTTAACTTTCAGTCACCTTCAAAGTACTCTCTGTTTGATGCAATAAACTTATTGAGATGCTATTTCCAATGCTCAAAACAGTTTTGATACCTTTCAGTGCTTCTGCTGTTTTTGTTTCACCTCTTCCACATCAGCAAAACATGTCCCTTTGAGGACTTATTTTCATCCAGGGAAACAAACAAAGAGTCATTTGGGGTGAATAGGGTAGGCACTGGGGTTATGCCCTTTTTGGTCAAAAACTGCTGAACACTCATGGCAGTATGGGCAGGTGCGCTCATAAGTCCCATCATGAAATGGACAAATGCATTGAAAAAAATCTCAAAAAAAAAAATTTTTTTTTACTGAAGACAAACATAGCCGCTCATAACAATATTAGTTGGTACACTGATGCCAATGAATTCCTAGAACACTTACCCAGTGGGGAAAGTCTGTATTACAAAGGGCCCACCCTCCAAGAGATAATTCCAGTTTTTTGGGGTCCCTCCTTGTAAATTCACACTGGGTTTTGCCCATGTATGTGCATATTTGGCAGATGGTGCATATAATTCTGGCAAACTCTAGTCTGTTTAAAAACTTCTTAAAAGAATGAGAAGATCTTACCTGCTAAATATTTCGCGTACCATGTACATTACACTGTTTTAAAAAAAAAAAAGAGAGAGAGGATGTAATTTGTTTACTGTGATATTGAGGCTTTTCATAATGAAAATGTGGTCATTTTCAGTGTTCTTAAAATGCACAGACTTAATGAAATGTCAACACTAAAGAAATAGAGGGAGATGGCCTTCTTAGATGTGTGTCTACGAGATGTCTATCATTGTTGCCAGCCATGTGTTAATAGAAGCAAAGGACCCAATTGACAAACAGCTCGTCTACCTAAACAAGCCTGCAGGTACAAAGTGGATGGGAGAGCTGGAAGCTAATTCCCACAAGTCTAAAAACTGCTCTTGCGACTGGGTAAAACCCCAAACATTCCATGCTCACACATATTCACTGAGAGGATACTTAGCTTGATGTCATCATATTGGACTGGTGTTATGAACCAGTATAATGGGCTGGATGAGAGCAGAGCTGCAAGTCAGAGTGAATTTTGACACTTGAATTCACTCCTGCTGCTACATAAAGCAAGGAGGATGCAGTTCAGAGACTATTGGAAAAGAGTAAAAAGTATCCTACAGTATCATGAGATAAAAGACCCTTCTTTTTTTTTTTTTTTGAGTTAGAGTCTCACTCCGTCTCCCAGACTGGAGTGCAGTGGCCGCTCCCGGCTACCGCAGCCTCGACCTGCTGGGCTCCGGCGATCCTTCCACCTCAGCTTTTCAAGTAGCCGGAACTACAGGCGCGCGCTACCACGCCCGGCTAATTTTTGATTTATTGTAGAGATGATGTCTCGCCTGCCCAGGCGGGTCTCGAACCCACGGGCTCAGGCAATCCACTCACCTCAGCCTCCCAAAGGCGCGGGATGACAGGCTGAGCCACTGAGCCCGGCTGACCCTTCTTATTTTCAATTAAATATAGGTAATAATTTGTTTAACTCGTCCAATTTATGTTCTATTTTTTAAAAATGTTTATCTTAAGAACACACAATAATAGTCTGTAACATTTAGATATCCAATAGAGTTAAAATAAGTTACTACATCAGAGACTGAAAACACAAAAATATTGTTATATTTTTCATATACATATTATTTAATTAGTCCTACTATTTACTACTACTAAACGTCACTGTTTATCCCATGTTCTTTTGCTTAAATAATAGCATTTCTATAACGGAAAAGTACACGGTACAGAATAATATGTAATTTCAGTAAACATCTGATGTCCATATTTTTATGCTAAAGGGATAACACGCAAATATATATTGGGTTGATGCCTGAGTTTGTTTCGCACTTGCCCATGGACTGCAAATGTCACAAAATGTCACCGTTCATCACATTTTCCAATTCTCAGGTTCCAATTCTTGGATTGTCATGGGTTAAAGCATTTAAACAGTCTTCATCAAAGCCCAGTGGTCTTCCTCAATGTGGAGAGTCACTCAGGTCGAAGTGACCCTCTTTAAAAGGACAAAACCATTAAAAAAAATTTTTTTTTTAATTTAAAAGATGTGGGGGTACAATTCAGGATTAGGTACATAAGTTTGAAAGTCCCCACTTTACCTGGTTTGAGATCAGGTACCCTAATTGATGTTGTGTCCCTTCCCTGGCACCCCGCCCCCCTGGTTTCCCACCACTCCCTTTCTTATAGAATTATGATAAATGTTCGCGGTCCATTGACAACACTATTTTCTTGCCGTGCTTTCCCCGATGGCATTCTTCCCGTTCATGGAACGAATGTTGTGAGCCACCTCCGCTTCCTTTACTCCTCTGTTAAACTCAAACATAAGAACATGTCAGAAGTGCTCGTATTTTTCCGCTTGACGCTCCATCTTCTTTAGCCCACAGATAGTACTGACTTTCTTCAAATCTGCAAAATGCAAGGCATACTCACAAATACAACATTGTCACTCCAAATGACAAACGATAAACAAACTCTCAATACTGCAATGCTGCCATGCCAAAAACAAACGCTACAAACTTATGCATCAGCCCAATATCTTGATCATATGCTATGTTATTATGTGTTCTTTTTGTCTGGTATGGCTGTGCTCCAAGTTGGCTCATGCCTGTAATCCTGGCAATCTGGGAGGCCGAAGTGAGAGGACTGCCTGAGCCTGGGAATTTTGAGTCCAGCCTGTGCAACATGACAAGACCTCACCTCTACTGGAAAAAAAAAAATTAAAAATTAGCTAGGTGTGGCCACAACCCTGTATTCCCAGCTACTTGGAGAATTAAGGCAGAAGGATTGCCTGAGCACAGCAGGTCGAGGCTGCAGTGGCTATGATGATGCCACTACACTATAGCCTGACAGAGTGAGACTCCTGTACCAAAACAAACAAACAAACAAATAAGGAAGCAATTTTGAAACTGGGTAAGGGTAGTGGCTTGAATAAACAGCTGATATTGATGTGACAAAGCAATGTTACAGGTAGAATAATGGTTGGCCTACATTGGTGGAATTGTACTGATGAAGATGGAAAGAGCCATTGGGTGTTTGAGTCCTGAAAGGCATTCCCTCAAGAGAATAAAACTATTTCAAAGCTAAATCAAGAATATTTTGGTTGGGACTTATTGCCTGTCCAGTGCTGTGGGCAACATTTGCCCAAGTGCTTTCTTCCCTTTGGAGTGAAATGGTTGGTGATTGTCATCACTATGTGGTGCTATAAGGTGCCAACCTATCTGGCTACATCAGGCATCAAGTGGGCAGCAGAAATAATTTAACCAGTAAGGCTACATCTTATCTTGGAAAGCAGTTTATAAGTCAAAACACTGGAGATGATCAGACGTCCTGAGAAAGAAAGCTTATATGCTCTAAGATTCTTGACTCTGGACATTTTAGATCTCAGTACAAGCTGCAAAGAGGAGTGTTGGATTTGTTTTTCCACTGAAAATTTTTATTTAAAGAAAATACTACATTTGCAATTTTTTTCCAGTTGTTGGGCTTGAAAGCATGATGAAACATTTGTTAAAATGTGTTTTATGGTGTGTATATGTGTACACATAGTTGTGAAATATCCATATATCCCAAATGAATGAAAGTGTTTGTGTTTATATACATATGTGGTAGAGACACTAGCATTTTTATCTATAGAACACAGACTGTTAGTTTATCCCAAAGCTCTATGTGTTTTCATGTTGCTTATGTACATCATTTTCTGAAGAAAGTTTTTTTTTTCCTTAAGAGTCAGCAATTTGGCTTACATACGTTAGAAATAATTGTTAATTTTACAACTTAATATGTAGTTCATGGTGAAATTTCTCATACTAGACATATGCAAGCAAATAAAAAAACAAATTCAGTGGTGTTAACAAGTTTCTAAAATTTTGTTTTTATTTATAATAAGACATTTAATTAACAAAAAAGTCATTTACTTAAGGCCCAATTAATATAAACAGAATCTTCATAGTTTATATTTGAGGGGAATTTAGAGATTTCTCTTCTATTTATTTTAAGGTCAGGATAGCCCAATTTTACTTTGAAACTTCTTGCAAGGTCTTTAGTGGTTCTTGAAGTGGTCTAATAAAATCTATCTTTTTCCACTGAAGGAGTATTATTCTTATGTCATAGTGAAAATAACCATATAAATACTTGACCTAATGTCTAAAAGGTGTTTTATTTTAAAATTTTTTTTACTATAATGGGGATATTGTAAATCATGCATTTGTATTAATGACTTTTTAGAAACAAAGCAATGTATGTAACTTCAAACTAAACGAATCTACAAACTATTGTAGGCATCTTCAAATTGTGTTCTAGGTACTGTAAACTCTGTTGCAGTGTTTTAATCAACTGATTATTTTTGTGAATGTATTTGTGTATTGCTTAAAGATTTTAAGATGTTTTGTTTGATTGAATAAGTGTCTTTACTGTAGTGATAGCTTTGAAGGTACATAACTTCATATTTATATAAAACTCTATTGTTTACAAAGGAAGAAGAAGAAGAAGAGGAGGAAGAGGAGGAGGAAGAAGAAGAAAAGAAAAAGCAAATACTGCCATGGAGAGAAAGCTAAAGGTGATTCTGGTGAGAGCTCAAAAAGAAAAGAAGGGAGCTGGGGAGGAAGCCTCCATCTTCTCACTGAATTCCTAAGTAATCATGAACAGATTGTTGGTGGAAATATGGACAGCAAGGGCCATTCTGGCAAAGTTGCAAATGGAAATGAGAAACATGTTTTTGGAAAGTGGAGAAAAGGCAGTCCTTACTATCAAGTGACAAAGAACTGGGCTGAGTTTTGTTCATGTTCTAGTGTGCTGTGGAAGGTAGAAATTGAGAAATGAAATTGGACATTTGGCTAAGGAAATCTCTAAGCAAAATGTCAAAGAACTCCTCCTGACTGCTAATTAGTAAAGTGCCAGAAGAGAAAAATGACTTAAAGGCAGAATTGTTAAGCAAACAGCAAGTAAAACCCAAGACTTGAAACATTCCCAGCCTATCCATATTGGGGGGGGGGAGGGGAGAAGAGAGAACATTAAGGGTGTTGCCAAGGAACCATTTGATAGAGAGATTAGCATAGATATGAAGCATGGATTTAATCAGTCAGCCCCAGTGAAAAACTGACAGTTGAACTGAAGGGAAAGAAGAAATGAAGGAATGAAGGAAGGCTATCAGACTTCTTGGATTTTACAAGACAGGACCATAGAGCTATTTAGCTAAGAATGTGTGCTATTCTTTAAGGCAAAGGAAGAATGGTCCCAAAGGCAATTCAGAGGCCATCAGGGCTGCCTTCTTGGTTTCAAAAGAGGGGACCAAATGGCCTCTGCTTTTCACAGGCCAAATGGCCTCTGTCCAGAACTGCGGGGGCCAGCTAGGGCCTGGGGGGAGGAGCACAATCCCTGCCAGGTAGAGCTATGAGGTCAGGACCAACATCCCAGTGAGACTAGAAGGCAAGACCTCCTCCCCAGTGGTCCTGGAGGGCAGAGCATCAAGCCAAAGAGAATTATTCTTGAACCTTAATATCTCGTAGAGTTTGTATTGTAGTTTGGACTTCCTTGGGACCTCTTACCCCTTTACTCTTTCCTATTTCCTTCTTTTGGAATGGAAATGTCCACCCTATGCCTGTCCTACCATTGTATTTTGGAAACACATAACTTGTTTTGTTCCACAGTTTCACAGCTGGAAAGCAATTTGTCTCAGGTTGATTTGTATGGAGAGTCTTTCTCATATCTGATTTAGATGATATTTACATAAGACTATAGAACTGGTTTTATGATAAAGTGGCAAGCATCAATATTAGGACAGAAAAGACAGGGGGTGCTCTCACCAGAAATTCATTAACATATTATTTTGCACGTTAGACTTTAGAGTTGATGCTGAAATAAGATTCTGGGGGCTGTTGGGATACAATAATGTATTCTGCATGTGAGAAGGACATAAATGGGGGAAGTTAGGATAGAATACTACAGACTGAATGTTTATATCCTCCTAAAATTCATGTTGAAAGCTTAACCCCTAGTGTGAGGGCATTAGGAGGTGGGACTTTTGGAAAGTATTAGGTCATAAGGGGTCCACCCTCATGAATGTGATTAGTGCCCTTAGAAAAATACCCTGGAGAACATTCTTGTCCCTTTTACCATGTGAGGACACAGCAAGAAGATAGCCATCAATGAACCAGGAAGTGGGCCCTCACCAGACACCAAATCTGCTTTTGAGAAATCTCACCAAATCTCCAGAACTGTGAGAATAAATGTCTGTTACCTGTAAGCCAACCTGGTCTCTAGTATTGTTATAGCAGCCCAAACAGGCTGAGACACAGGACTACCTACAAAGGCTACCTGGTAAAGTCTGAAGTTACACCTTTTCCTAATACAACACAGTTATGGTTTTTTTTCCCCTCTCATCTTTATGCAATCCTTTCCACCTGCCTTCTAATCTTTGTAGGGAATGGACATCAGGGTAGATGCCATCTCCTGCATCATACTTACTAGAATCACCTTTTGCACATTTTCTTATGAAGGCAGTGATGACTTTTAGTTCATACGATACTTCCAAGAATTCTAGCATTGACCTTGTCTTAGCCGTAGTTTCATGATAAAGTGGCAAGTGTTAGTACTAGGACAGAAAGGACAGGGTGTTGCTCTCACCAGATATTCATGAACATATTATTTTCTGGGTGGTATTAATAGAAACAAATGGTGGAACACTCACTGCATGTCAGAGAGGTTCTTTGGACAAGCTATAAGCTGTGATCAAGATAAAGCTTGGTAAATAATTTGTGAGTAGGAAAAAATAAGAATCTTCAGAACATGATACCACCAAATACTGGTGAGGATGTGGAACAACAGGAATTCCCATTCAGTGCTGGGGGGCATATAACATAGTACAGCCATTTGGAAGACAGTTTGGTAGTTTCTTACAAAACTAAGTGTACTCTTACCAGATGATCCAGCAATCACTAAAAGGAGTTGAAAACATATGTCCATACAAAAACCTGTTCACAGATACAGGAATTTTTTCTGGGGTTTAACTCCAGGACATGATTGTGCACAGATGTTTATAGCAGCTTTATTCATAATTGCTAAAACTTGGAAACAACGAGAGTCTTTCAGGAGATGAATGGATTAACAAACTATGGAAAATCCAAAGTATGATATTATTCAGTATTAAAAAGAAATGAGCTATGGAGTTCTGAAAAGACATGAAGGAAACAAATGCATATTAGACATGAAAGAAGTCATCAAGAAGGCCACAAACTATATGATTTCAACTCTGCAATATTCTGGAAAAAGATATTCCATAGAGACAGTAAAAATAGCAGTGGTTGCCAGGGGCTGGGGGGAGGGAGGAGTAAGTGAGCACAGAGGATTCTTAAGACAATAAAGACACTCTGTATGAAACTATAATGGTGGGCATATGTCATCATCTATTTGTCTAAATTCATAGAATGTATAATGCCAAGAATGAGCCCTAATGTAAATATGACTCTGGGTGATGATGATGTGTCAGTGTAGGTTGATGATTATAACAAATGTACTACTACTCTGGTGTGTGACATTGATACTGGAGGAGGCTGTGCATGTGAGAACAGGGAGTATATGGGAATTCTTTGTACTTTCTGCTCAGTTTTTCTGTAAGCCTAAAACTGCTCTAAATAATAACATCTATTTTTTAAAAAGGATCACCCTCAATGTCAATTTTTCTGTTATAGGACCTATTTATAGCAACTCTATTTATTTTTACGAAAAAAGAACTCTACAGATTTTTTTTTGTTTTTGAGGAAGTCTTGCTCTGTTGCCCAGGCTAGAGTCCAGTGGTATGATCCTAGGCTCGAGAGAGCCTCCCGTGTAGCTGGTACTACAGGAGTGTGCCACCATGCTTGACTATTTTATTTTTATTTTTGTAGAGATGGGCCTTACTATGTTGCCCAGGCTGGTCTTGAATCCTGGCCTCAAGCCATTCTCCCACTTCAGTGTCCCAAAGTGCTAGGATTACAGATGTGAATCATCATGCCTGTACTTTACTGATTAATATTAGTCTATTAACATAAAAAACCTTGCTGTTAAGTAACTACCTTACATGTACCAGAAAATGTTTGCCACACAAGAGGAGGGAGAAATCTTACATTCAAATGCTTTTTTTCTGATAAGTAGTAGCTAATTCTTGGCAGATGGTATTGATAATGTCTACATTGGTCAGTCTTTGTACTACTGCCAAGCAGCAGCTAACTGAAAACTACTAAACCTTTTAATAAAAAGCCATATTTGTGTGAAATTTTGTAACTGGAATAAAATATTTACTGCAAAGTACTATTTCACCTTCTTCCTTTGAAAACATGGAATTACAGAAAAAGAACAATTATTTAAGAAATAGGGACTAAACTATTTTAAAGAAAAATATACTTTATTGTAATTTATTGAATATTTAATATACCATATAGCCGTTTTTCTGGGATTTAACCCTTGGACATGATTGTGCTGGTGTTTAGCAGAAGGCTCTAGGTCACACCTAGTGCTAATAAAATGCTTTTCTGAATAAAAATATGATACCAAGCAAAACAAATTCAAATTTTAAAAAGTTATGGAAAAGTTTGTTCTATACAGACTAATGACTAACATAATAAACAGAGATATATTAGTTTAACATTATTGTCTGATTTTATACAGCACATAGCTTTAAGTTCACTTAGTAATATAGCAAGTATATTATTACTCAGTATATTCATTTTTACAGAATTAGGAAATACATTTCTAAGAAAGATTTTTACAGACACCACCTTTCATATCCAACCATAAGGATCTAACGCTGAAGAGGATAAAGCCAATGACCTTCCTCACAAGAGTTCATAACTAAAATTGCTTGGCTATCAAAATCTGCATTTCTGCTCTGTTTTGAGCATTCAGACGAGATTCAAATATTCCCCCAAGAAAGCAGCACAGTGCACACTGGGATTGCCTATTCAGCATCCGTGAGCACTGCACTCAAAACAATCTCATCCCAGGAATTAAGTAAGGCCAGCAAAGTACACTGGCATTTCTTCTACTGTAGTATCGCAGAAAGTCTCATGTCACAAAGGATTCTTTTGTCTTCTTTAACATTTATGGTCACAGCTTTTCTCCCAAGTTGGCCTCCACTGCCAGTTCTGAACAGAAGAAAGATTATTAATCAGAAAATTATTTCTCAAGTGCTAGATGAACTTCTGAACAATATGAGCTACTTGCTAACCATCAGTGGATGTTTATTTGATAACATTACACATAAAGTCCTTCTAATTGGAACACTAGTGTGAAAGGATTCAAGCCTCATCTGTCTGCAAAATAAGATTTTATAAGGCATCTTGAACATTATTATTTATACAGCAGATGACAGTATTGGGCTTTATTTAGTATTGGTAAAACTAAAGCCCATACCAAAGTGGGCCAGCCAAGAGTGGGTATCACCTGGGACAGATATAAACACCAGGGACAAGATAAAAGGTACAGTTACACAATCCATTTTGACTCAGTTTTGGAACTGTTAACCATAAATGTAAGCCCTGAAATGTTAACTATTGTTTAGGACTCTGCGGTCCAATATAATAGTCACTAGCCACATGTGGCTATTTAAATTTAAAATTACAATGAAATAAAATAGAAAATTCAGTTTCTCAGTTGCATTAAGCATACTTCAATATCCACATGTTAGCTGTCACTGCTGTATTGGATAGCACAGACACAGAGCATTTCCATCATCGCAGAAAATTCTATGGGACAGCCTTGGTCCAGGACTTGAAACTTCTTCCAGTAGGGGAAAATCTCTAAAAATGCATTTTGGTAACATGTATTTATCACAGCATTCTGCCCAGTTCATCTCACAAACTGTAACACAAATGACTAAAAAACCTTTGCCACCATAGTTCTCTACTAAAACAGGTAACACCAACAACCAAAAAGGTTCTTACTGTAGCAAATTAAAATATCAAATAACCAAGACAAGAGAAAAATAAATGTGGAAACGCTGACTCTTTATCCAAACAACCTGCTGTTTCCCTTATAAATCTATGTTCTAAATCAGGCCCATGCCATTTCACCACTTTGTCATCCACTTGATCAACTATTACATTTTAAAAAGCAAAGTCATTTTTACATTAGTAGCAAGGTACAATTCAATTTATTTAGTGATAAAGCCAATATAATTAAGCTAGGGTCAATATAAACTGCTACCAAGAAATGCTGAGAAAATTCCAATTATAGAGGAATTATCAAGAAAGCACAAGATGTGAGAAGCATGACTTAAAAACATTTAAGCTAAAGACAACCTGATCTAACAGCATTATTGATTTTTCCTTTAAACGTCAACAATATAAAGTCTAAAATCTGAACTACATTTTACATTTGCTTTCACACTGTGTTCTGACCAACCAAAAATCCTCCCAAGTGCAATTTAAATATCATGTTACAAGGTGATAAAATTATTTTTCTGATTCGTTTCCCTGATTTTCAAAGTTGTCTGGTTGACAAAAATCACCTTGAAAAATAGTATGTTAATACATTAAAAAAGTACATTAAAATCCACTTATCACACTTTACACAGAAATATATTCTAGATGTATTGCAAGTGCAAATAGAAATAATGTTTGAACATTCCATTTGTAGAAAATATGTGGCATAGGCAATGATTCCTTAAGCAAGGTGCAAAAGAGACTAAATCTAAAACTAAGAAGAGAAAAAAGATACAGTCTTCTATGTTTACCAACATAGTAAAATTTACTATAGAAATATTAGAAAATGTTCTTCATTCCTTCTTCTAACTATGAGTTTCTCTGTGATGTCATGTTCCCTTCATACTGAAGAGCTTATTTAGCATTTCTTTTAGTGATGGGATAGTGGGCAGGAATTCTTTCTTATTTGTCTGAAAATGTCTTTATTTCACTGTAATAAGCAGAATAATGGCCCCAAAGATGTCCACCTCTTAATTTCTATGAATGTTATTTACATGGCAAAAGGGATTTTGTAAATCTAATTAAGAATTCTAAAATGAGTAAATTATTCTGAATTTTAAAAAAAAGAAAAACAGTATGTTCATGTGCTGGATAATGACATTTCAGTCAACTATGAATGGCATATACAGTGATGGTCCCACAAGACTATAACAGAGCTGAAAAATTATTGGTGACTTCATAGCCATCAGTAAGTCATAGCACAGTTACTTTATTTTTAAAATAAATTTAGTGTCACCTAAGTGTACAGTGTTTATAACATCTACAGTAGTGAACAGTAGCGTCCTGGGCCTTCACATTCACTCACCACGCACTCACGGACTCACCCAGAGCAACTTCAGTCTTGCAAGCTCCATTCATGCTAAGTGCCCTATGCAGGTGTACCATATTTTATCTTTTATACTGTATTTTTACTGTACCTTTTATGTCTTTATATATACAAATACCACTGTGTTGCGACTGCCTACAGTATTTAGTACAGTAAAATGCAGCACGAGTCTGTAGTCTAGGAGCAACAGGTCGTACCAGATAGCCTAGGTGTGCAGTAGGCTATACCATCTAGGTCTGTGTAAGTGCACCCTGTGATCTCTCAGAACATATCTAAGTCATGAAGTGACATATGACTTTACACAAATTTATTTCACCAGAATAAAAACATGGAATTCAAAGGAGTTGACTAATACTCAAATGAGAACATCGTTTTTTTTTTTTTTTTTGAGTTGGGGGTCTCACTCTGTCACCCAGGCTGGAGCGCAGTGGCCACCACAGCCTCGATCTGCTGGGCTCAGGTGATCCTTCCAACTCAGCCTTCCAAGTAGCTGGAACTACTGGTACAGGCATATACCACCATGCCCAGCTACTTTTTCGATTTATTATAGAGATGAGGTCTTGCCAAGTTGCGTAGGCTGGTCTTGAACCCATTGGCTCGGGCAGTCCTCTCACCTCGGCCTCCCAAAGTGCTGGGATTATAGGTGTGAGCCACCACAGCCCTGGCCCAAGAACATAGTTTTCATAAGTAATGGGCAGACCACAGTTTATGATCATCATAGACACTTCTTGAAAATAAAAATCAAGAACATGATATATGACAGTATATATTCAAATTCTAGTTCAAAAGCAGTTGCTGCACTCTTTTAAACCACAAAAGAACAATGGACTACATATAATTGTATAGTTCACTATAAAGTGTGGTCTTTATTCTTCCCCAATTTGACCTGACAAAAACTACTATAAACCTTCCCGTAAAGAAACATTGCAGTTAAATAAGGAATTGAAATACTTACCATTGAGTTGGCAGCAATTAATATATGGTTTGTCCCTTATCTGCATCTCCTCTTGACAATGTTTTTCTTTCTTCGGTTACTATCTGCAAATATTAACAACTCCAATTCTCAAAAGTCATTTGCCAAGTCAATGCTTAAGTTGGTAAACATGTATGAAACCAAACATCCCTGTTGCTAGAGCACCATGGCAGACAGGGCTTGAAAGGTAACAGTTTTATTTCAAGCAGGGGACAAAGACAATGAAGCACTTCACAGCTACACTGTAACCAGATCCTGCCTCAGTTTATTAAGAAAATGCAGATGACCCTTGAACACAGTGAGTCTGAACAGAGCAGGTTCATTTATAAGTGGATTCTCTTCTGCCTCTGCCACCTCCAAGATGGCAAGACCAACCCCTCCTCTTCCTCCTCCTCAGTCAATAAAAATGAAGACCTTTATGATGACCCATTTCCACTTCATGAATAGTAAATATATTTTCTCCTCCTTATGATTTTCTTAATAACATTTTCTTTTCTTTAGTTTACTTTATTGTAAGAATATAGTATTAATACATATAGCAAACAAAATATGTGTTAATCTGTTTGCTATCTGTGAGACTTCTGGCCAATAGAACTATTAGTAGTTAGGTTTTGGGGGAGTCAAAAGTTATACATGGATTTTTGACTGCACGGGGGTCAGTGCTCCTAACCATGCAGTTCAAGACTCAACTATAATCAGATACGAATAGCATCTTAGGTGACAATACTAGAGAAGAGCAGCTCTTATCACACCAGAAACTGAAACCCCTGGTATGCATTTTCTCCAAAGTCAGTATACCCTTTGCTTTGTACTCTACAAAGAACAGCCCGACTGGCCAATTTCTCATATGTCCTAAAGAGCATACAATCTCCTTCCTTACAGTATTTCAGAGAGAACAGTGATAATTCATATCGGTTTGAATAAAAAGCCATTTGACTTCTACCATATCTTTGGAGGAAACCAGTTATTCATTCTATTAATTCTGCCTAAATATAGATATTATTGTACCAAATCTTGAAACAAAGTATCCTGGCCTTCAGAAGAAGTTCAGATCAGTTTTTCTTCTATCTGATACAGTGGTTTGGGTTGTTTTATTTTCTTGGGTTTTTCTCTGTTAGCTTTATTACAAATACTGAGATTTAATGCTGGTTTCTGCAATTTTAGTACAGAGCTTAAACAAGGTAAAATTAAAAAGCCCTGGCTATAGTTTTTTTGTGTACCAATTAGATAAACATTACCCTCTTTCAAAATTATTGTGAAACATTGGTTCTTTCACGGGTCAATGCTTTATCCCTCACCAGAATTTGAAATTGATCTGGGGTGGGCATGGTGTCTTATGCTTGTAATCCAGCACTTTGGGAAGCTGAGACGAGACAACTGCTTGAGCCCAGAAGTTCAAGACTAGCCAAGGCAACATTGTGAGACACTGTTTCTTCAAAAAAAAATAGCCAGGTGAGTTGGTGTATACCTGTAGTCCCAGCTACTCAGGAGGCTGAGAAAGAAGGATTTTCTGGTCCAGGAGGTCAAGGTTGCGGTGAGCTGTGATCATGCCACTGCACTCCAGCCTGGTTGACAGAGTGAGATCCTGATTCAAAAAAAAAAAAGGAAAAAAAAGAAATAGGTCTGTCATGAACTTCTTGATGACTTTCAACATATTCACTAATACTGAGGCAGAAAACAACACAATCTTAAAAAGAGAGACAATGATTAAATCATGTTGACAAATCATAACAATACTTAGAGAAATAATGTTTGAGACCAAGCGTCCCTGTCTTACTATAGAATTGAGCTAGACAGAGATTGTGGGAAACAATTACTTTCAGCAGGGGAAAAGGACAATATAGCACTTCACAGCTATATCGTAGCAATCCAACCTGCCAGCTGGAGAAAAATCATGTGCACAACTGAGTACTTGTGTGCAATTTCTAGTAAATCTTATGGATTGATCCTTAATCCTTTGGATCAACATTTTTATCTGCTTCATCCAAAACAAATGATACAGTTTGGAAAGTTAAAAAATATGTTTTACTTAAGAGAGTGTTCTGGGTATGGTGACTTTCTTCAAGATAATAATAGTATGGAGCAAGGCTAGAAGAGTACTCTCCAGTAGAGAGACCTGACAAATATTACCTCAACCAAGTAATTAAGGTCAACATCAACGGTCATAACTCTCAATATGATGTGATTAGAATGACACTTTACATCTGTGGTCTTCCCCACAAAGCCCCAAATCCCAGTCTAATATTAAGAAAAACAAAACAGAGGGCATCCTACAAAATACTTGACGAGTACTCCTCGAAACTGTCAAGTTATCAAAACCAAGAAAATTCTGAGAAGCTGTCACAGCCAAGAGGAGTTTAAAGAGACATGATATTTACATCTAATGTATTATTTTGGATAAGATCCTGGAACAGAAAATGTGCATTAGGTAAACACTAAATAAATCAGAATAAATTTTGGACTTTAGTTCCTAATAATGCATCAATGTTTGTTCATTAACTGTACCTAACCATAACATAATTGCACCATAAATTTACTATACTAACACAAAATGTTAATAGGGAAATGGGTGCAAGTTACATAGGAACTCTTTGTATCATCTTCTCTCTCTCTTTCTCTCTCTCTTTTTTGGCTATAAACCTAAAACTGGGCTGGGCTTGGTAGCTCAGCTTGTAATCCCAGCACTTTGGGAGGCTGAGGCGAGTGGATTGACTAAGCTCGCACATTCAAGACCAGCCTGGGCAACTTGGCAAGACCTTGTCCATAACATAACTAACATAACGTAACATAACGTAACGTAACGTAACGTAACATAACATAACATAACATAACATAGCCGGGCAGGGTAGTGCATGTCTGTAGTTCCGGCTACTTGGAAGGCTGAGGTAGAATAATGGTCGGAGCCCAGCAGGTGGACGCTAGGGTGGCCTGAGTGTGCCACTGCACCCTAGCCTGGGGGACGGAGTGAGACTCCAATTCCAAAAAAAAAAAAAACACCAAAAACCAAAAAAAACCCTAAAACTGTTCTAAAAATAAAGTCTGTCTTTTAAGTCTTAGTATCACCCCTAGAGATTCATGTAAAGCAACTTCTAAGAATAGGCTCATTATCCAACCCCCCCCCCAGCCCCAAGTATCATTGTCTAAAAAAGGTCCCAGGAAAAATCAAAATAAACATTTTCTACATGATTTTTCTATGTGTATGACATACAAATAGTGAATAAGCTCTGTGTTTACATCTCCAAGGCAAACTCTTCTGATATGTATTCATTGGTTATCATTCATTTTACAAATAAATCTCTTTCCAATAGGAAACTCTGACATACAGCCCTGATCTTAATGAAGCTCACAACTTTGTTAAAGTGAGCTTTACTTCATAGCTAATATAGCAGTGAGCTTTGAAGACAGCATGTATACATAACAAACAGGATACATGACAAATGATAAAGATTCCCAATTAATAAAACATCCATCCCTGCAGTTTTCATGCTACACACTGCATTTAAACTTAGTAACACAACACAAAGAGCATGGATCCCAGTCTACCCAGAAGGCAAGAAAGCTTCAAAGTGTCAATCTGAGATACAACCCTGTAAACCATACCAGTAATCTCAGTTTCTGCTTATTTGAAACAAAAACTCCATGTGTGCATACACAATAATTAAAAAGAAGGTTCTGAATGGATCACTTTATACTAAGCCTTAAGCTTTATTTTTATAAAACCTTAAGCATCTGGGAAGTTCAGCCTGCTGAGGGTAGCCTTTCACCAAGTGACTGAGGGGTGGAGAAATACATACACCAGCTTGCTGGTTCTCTGGTAAGGACAACCCCCAGGATCGACTACACACAGACTTTAGAGCTCTGTGGCATGAGCTGTCTCCAGGGGAATAGCTTAAAAGAGCAGCTTGCTCAGCGGCTACCTGCCTTCTTTCGCTTTCCAAGCCCATTCCCTGCTCCCCTACTACGTTTCCTGGAAATTTGCATGTGAATCCCTGTCTCAAGGTTTACTCCTGAGGTCCTAGGACACATGATATGGTATGTATTCTAAAGGCAACTTAGGCTTTGCAGACGCCGCTGCCTCAAGCCCTTTCCCAGCAGCCACGGTCAACCCCACCGTGTTGTTCAGACATCGCTGTCAACGGCGAGCCCTTGGGTCACGTCTCCTTCAAGCTGTTTGCAGACAAAGTTCCAAAAACAGCAGAAAACTTTCATGCTCTGAGCACTGAAAAGAAAGGATTCAGTTATAAGGGTTCCTGCTTTCACAGAACTATTGCAAGGTTTATATGCCAGGGTGGTGACTTTACACGCCATAATGGCACTGGCGGCAATTCCATCTATGGGGAAAAATTTGATGACAAGAACTTAATCTTGAAGCATACAGGTCCTGGCATCTTGTCCATGGCAAATGCTGGACCCAATACAAATAGTTTCCAATTTTTCATCTGCACTACTAAGACTGAATGGTTGGATGGTAAACATGTGGTTTTTGGCAAGGTGAAAAAGGGCATGAATGTTGTGCAGGCCATGGAGGGCTTTGGGTCCAAGAATGGCAAGACCAGCAAGAAGATCACCACTGTTGACTGTGGACAACTCTAATAAAATTTGACTTGGTTTATCTTAAACTACCAGATCATTCCTTCTGTAGCTTAGGAGAGCACCCCCCCATCCCATTTGCTTGCATTATTCCTATAATCTTTGTGCTTTCACTACAATTCTTTGGGTTCCGTATTTTCCTTATTCCCTTCCACGTCTAGTTGGATTGCAGAGAAATAAAAACTAAATAACCCAAAATAAATAAATAAATAAAATTAAAGGCAATGTAGTTTACTGATTTTTTTTACAGGTGGGTTTTTTTTTTTAATTTAAAAGATAAAGCCACTTTGCCATTGCTGAATATTAATGGAGAAAAATGGCCCGGCAAAATTTTAACATTCAAATTTCAATATTAAAGATATTAATCTTTTTCCTGTGATGCATGTAACATATATTTTCTCCAAGTCTGGTTTGTCAGTTGTCTTCTGACTTTGTTTATGTTACATTTGCCATGCAATTTGTTTTATGTAGCCAAAGTTACTCAGTTTTGCTTTTGTCACTTATGGATGCTGAGCCACAGTTAGAAAGCCTTTTTCTTTTAGTACTTACATGGTTTCATTTTTCACATTTAAATCCCTGATCCACTTAGACTTTATTTTCTTATATGCTATGAGGTATAGCTCTAATTTGATATTTTTCCAAATGGCCTACTGGTTGGCCTAGCTCCATTTACTACAAAGGCCAACTTTGTCCCAATAATGTGCAATACCACTTTTAACTTTCATTGTGCATTTGGGACTATTTCTAGATTCTATTCTATTTGTCTTTTTGTCTGTTTCACACACTCGTTCCAGACTTTAATTATAGATACTTTGTAGCTTCTATAGCCATAAAACTTCTATGACCATATTTATAACAATATGGTTTTAATTTAAAAAGCTAAAGACAAAAAAACTTGTAAACCTTCAACCAGAGAAAGCTGGCTGGACAAAAAAAAAAAAAATCCCATAAACCAATATTGAACTCTGGTTAGTTGGCTTCTTTTTCACATGGCATGGGCTAGCAGTTTTGAAACAACTTTTATGTATATTATAGAATTGAGCAAATAAGTGAATATACTATAGATAACAAGACCCAGCATTCTCACTCTCAGAAAAGGCAATTACAATGACCGAAAGGGCCTAATTGACCCCTGAGATGCTGCATTGGAACTGAGATAATGGTATGAATTCAAGTTGTTTAAAAAAAATTCATGCAGACAAATAGAAATAAAGCAGATAGAGGAATGCCTGGATGTATGAGTGTGTGTACGTATGTGTGTATATATATATATGTGTATGTGTGCAATACATGTGTATGTGTGCATCTATATGCTTTCGTGTGTGTGTGTGTGTGTGTGTATATGTATATATATATATATATATATATATATATACATATACACACATATATATGTAAAATTTCCTAGCACTGTCTGGTGAGAGAACCTATAAGCAACAGCATCCTAGTAGCAATTCACATACCCTACAATCCAGAGACTGGCTTTTAAATACCATACTCCATTTTATTTGGAAGAATGTCTGCTTCCAAGGCAGGAGCAGAAAAGTACAAGATGAGCTTGGAACATCTTGTGCTAGAAAATAGAGAATGAAGAAGATACGTGAAAAGGATACAGGAACCAGCTTTAAAAGACTCCCACTGGCAAAAACCGGGACAATTCAACGACAAATAATTACTGATGGAATAAAGCCATAATCTATGAATCCGTAGACAAGTAAGTAAACGCAAGAATAAATGGAGAAGGAAAATCTCCTCTCGTAGTAGAAAAACAGGACACAGAAAAGCATTGTGTAGCTCGTGTCATCCGGGATAGGAGGACGCTCTCTGGAAAGGGGGATGGAAGCAGAACCCCCAGACGAGCAGATTCTGCCCCGTCCTTCTCCCCCTCGACCCTCGTCCTCTCGGCACCTGTCACCGCCCCGCGCCCTGATCCCCGCCTTCCACCCACCGTTACCTCGGCGACAGTAGCGGGCTCAGGACGCCGCCGCCCCTTCCTCTCCGCCGCCACCAGCAGCACTGACGCTGCAAAGGCCGCCGCCATGGCCCCGAAGCCCGGACGCTTGTTGATACGCCGCGCCGCGTCGCCGTGGTCGCCCGCATCACCGTCCGCCGTCATGGAAGCCGCTTGTCCTCCTCTGGCCACCGTCCAGGTCAGAGCCAAGAAACGAACCAATCCAGGCGATGCATTTGGGCTGGGGGCGGGGCCGTCACCGCTAACAACCACTTGACGACCAGCGGCCACCAGGGCCTCCGCGGAGCGGAGTCTGCGCCTGCGCCTGCGCCTGCGCCTGAACCGGGAGGGACCTGCGCTGTCCTCCGCCTCTCGCGGGCCCCGGGGCGGGAATACCTGCTCCTTTTTAAATTTTTTTTGGAGTTGGAGTCTCACTCTGTCACCCAGACTGGAGTGCAGTGGCCACTCCCGACCTCCGAAGCCTCGACCTGCTGGGCTCCGGCGATCCTTCCGCCTCAGCCTTCCGAGTAGCTGGAACTACAGGCGCGCGCTACCACGCCCGGCTAATTTTTTGATTTATTGCAGAGATGAGGTCTCGCCAAGTTGCCCAGGCGGGTCTCGAACCCGCGGGCTCAGGCAGTCCACTCACCTCCGCCTCCCAAGGCGCGGGATTACAGGCTGAGCCACCGAGCCCTGCAATCCCTGCTCTTGACGTTCAATTTCCAGAGCATCTGAGGCGAAGAAGCGGGACGAGAGACCATCGTGGAAGGAGGGAGTAAAACAATACAAAATTGTGTAGTATTTTTTTAAATGTAAAAAAACAAACACAAAAAGCATTAAAAATCCTCCTCTTAGCCGGGCTTGGTGGCTCAGCCTGTAATCCCGCGCCTTTTGGGAGGCTGAGGTGAGTGGATTGCTTGAGCCCGCGGGTTCGAGACCCGCCTGGGCAACTTGGCGAGACCCCATCTTTACAATAAATCAAAAATTAGCCGGGCGTGGTAGCGCACGCCTGTAGTTCCAGCTACTTGGAAGGCTGAGGCGGAAGGATCGCCAGGGCCCAGCAGGTGGAGGCTGCGGTGGCCGGGAGCGGCCACTGCACTCCAGTCTGGGCGCAGAATGAGAG
>NW_007258032.1:756389-757146 GCF_000164805.1 Carlito syrichta | reverse complement strand
CCCCCCCCCCCCCCCCCCCCGTGGAAAGGATTTGGGGACAATCTGACCAAATTCGTGTTTACTCAGGTGGTTTCCCGCGGAGCTCTCTGTTGAACTGGGTTAGTCTTCTGCTGCCTGTCAGGTAGTACCTGGACCCACGTAAGGAAGCCACTGATGGGGCGGAGGACCGGCATGGAGGCTGTACGACAGCCTTTCCAGAAGGGAGGGAGAACTGACGCGCCTGGCCGGTGACAGACAGAACAGGAACCCACTGGAGCAGGTGCACAAAGGGAAAGGCCCAGGTGGCGGGGCCCTGGTCGGGGCACAGCCCGCGCTCGGCGTCTCCGCGCAGGTGTGCGGGGTGGAGGCTGACAACTGCGTGGGACGACCCTCCTGGCGGAAGCACGCTCTCCACCGCCCAGCCCGGAGCCAGGAGGTGGAGGCGGGCAGCGGGGTCTCACCCGACCTCCTCTCCAGTCCTGGATGGCTGCCCCTCTCCCAATCAACCCCCTTCTTTCCTCCGCTTCTCCGCAGACTCCAGGCCCAGATCGGAAGGGCGCGAGTCTGGTGATCGGAAGCCCCGTGCTGGCGGGAGCCCTTAAGGCGCTATCTCCCCTCCCCCAGGATTCCGAGGACAGCCCCTGAGTCGCCGCACTCCGGGGGCTACAGGCAGGCTCCCGGCAGGGGAAGGGGCGCAACATTCTCGAACCGAAAACAGGCGGCGCTTGGGCGCGTGCGCGCCTCCCCCAAGATCCACCGGCGCCACCCGCGGGCGGGC
>NW_007258032.1:752502-756369 GCF_000164805.1 Carlito syrichta | reverse complement strand
CTGCACTCCAGTCTGGGCGACAGAATGAGACTCCAACTCAAAAAAAAACAAACAAAAAAAAAACACTTTTAAAATTCAGAAAGTGGTATTAACACAACTGGATAGCCATCTGGATAAAGCAAAGTCGAATCCCAACCCACAACTCATATATTACATCAGAATGAATCCCAGATTGATTAAAGAGTAAATGGAAAAAAATAAACTATAAGTGCACTTGATTAAATCCTGATACATCCCATAGCACAGGGAACTTTTTTTTTTTTAAGTATAAAGCAAGACCCAGAAGTCATAAAAGAGAAAATTAATAGATTCAACTGCATAGAAATCTAAAAAGTAATAAAAGTGCATAAACCAAAAATGGCAAACAGCAATCTAGGGGATAATTGCAACTCAGATCACAGACAAAGGACTAATTTCTGTAATGCATGAGAGAGTACCTACAAATCAACAAGAATATAAGCAACCCATTATAAAATGGACAATGGATATCAACAGTTCACAGAAAAGGAAAGACAAACGCATAATCAAAGGGTCAACTTTACTAGAAATCAGAAAAAAATAAGATACTACAATAGCATTTTTACCTATCTTTTAAAGAAAATATTAAGCAGTTTTTAAAAACCAATTTTAATTGGAGAGAAAGCAGGAAAACTGGGATTATTTTTATTATTGAAAACAGAAATTGACAAAACCCCTGTGAAGAACAATATGGCAATAGCTATCAAAATTACAAATTAACAAATCTTTGACTAACCAATTCTATTTCTAGGAACTTATTTTACAGATATATTCCTACATGTTGAAATGACAGGTGATTAAGGAAATTCACTGCAACAGTCTTTCTAATATCAAAGATAAAAGAACTTGAATGCCCATCATTACAAAACTGATGAAATTAATTATAGTATAGCTATACATACAAAGGATTACTGTACCATCATAAGAAGAATCAAAATTCTGGAGTTGCTGTTCTATATATACTGATAGGGAATTATCTCTAAAATACACTGAAGGATGAAAAAAGAAAGATAGAATTCAGGCACACCACACCCCCTAGCACCTCCATGTATTCACCAATTTGGAAGCTCCCAGAACCCCACTATTAAGGGGATATTTTTGGAGGTTTAACTACATAGGCATGATTGATTAAATCATTAACTCAATCTCCTGTGCCTTTCTCCTCCCTGGAGGTTGGGGCATAAGGCTGAAAGTTCCAAGCTTTGACCAAAGACTTGGTCTTCCTAGTGACCAGCTGCCATCCTCACCTTCACCTGTAGCACCATCTAGGGGTCTTTCGAGAGTCTCCTCTAGAACAAAAAATACTCCTATCACCCCATCATTCAGTAAATTCCAAGGGTTTTCAGAGCTGTGTGTCAGGAACTGGGGACAACGACCAAACATCTTTCCATGACAGCATAATCCTATTGTGGTTTGCCATCTAAGAAGTTTGAAGAACTCTGGTCTAGGCCAGTGGTGCTCAAAGTGTGCTCCCATGACTGGGAGCTTCAATATTCCTGGGGATTTGTTAGAAATGCAAATTCTCAGGTCCCAGACTTCTAAATCAGAATCTTTGGGGGGGGGGGCAGGATCTATATTTTAGTAAAATTACCTCTATTCCTAGGTGGTTCTGTTAAAGTTTGAAAACCATTGATCGAGACTAATCTGGGGGCCCCCATGGAGCCCCAGGTATCCTCACCTTTACCTGTAGCACCAGGAGCTAATGAGATCACAGTGCCAGCTACTCAATTCCAATGTGAGGCGTTCGTCTTTGTCAGAGGTTGACAGTGCTAGGAGGATAGTTTCTTCTTCTAAGCTTGGGTATATCCTTAATGGAAAGCAGAAAATGATCTAAATTTTTACTACACGATTTGGTCCTTGACAGTGGCATCTGTAAAATGAGACTAAAACACTTACAGGGTTGTTGTGAGGTCTAAATTGTGTTGGTAAAATGCCTGACATCATACCAGACACAGCAGTCACTTGTTATACAGTGGTGGTAATTGGTGTACCTGACACTGCCTGCCTGTTACGACCATAATAGATGTTCAATAGATGTGACACCTTGTTAGTTGTTTCGCTAGAGAGGGAGGCAAGCTATTCTAGATTGTTCCTCTAATTGTGCCAGCCAGGGTGTCTTAGTCTTTTTTGCCCAGCATAATAGAAAATTACAGGCTGGGTAATTTATAATAAACAGAAATGTATTTGGCTTTCGGTTCCAGAGGCTGGGAAGTCCAAGACTGAGGGACCATATTGGTGATGGCCTTCCTGCAGCATCATAACATGGTGGAAGGCATGACATGGGAGAGAGGAAGAAAGAACGGGACCAAACTCATCATTTTATCAGGAACTCACTCCTGAGATAACAGCATTAATTAATTCATGAGGGTAGGGCACTCACGACCTAATCACTTCTTTTTTTTTTGAGTTGGAGTCTCATTCTTGTCACCCAGGCTGGAGTGCAGTGGCATGCTCACTGCCATGGCAGCCTTGACCTGCTGGGCTTAGGCAATCCTTCGGCCTCAACCTTCCAAGTAGCTGGAACTAAAGACGCATGCCGCCACCCCCTGCTACCTAATCACCTCTTAAAGCTCCTCCCTCTTCAGCCTTCCAAGTAGCTAGAACTAAAGACGCATGCCACCACACCCCGCTATCTAATCACCTCTTAAAGCTCCTCCCTCTCAACACCGTTGCATCAGGGATTTCTAACCCATGAACTTTGGGGGGCACATTCAAACCACAACACAAAGAGTCAGAAGAGAGATTATAATTAGGGAGGAGAAAAGAAAGCATGAAAAGGGGGAGGTGGGAAGAAAGGAGAGAAGGCAGAAGGGATGTCAATATTCACAAGAGCAATGGAGGCAATGGCCATTTTCTTAGAACAGGGAGATATGGACTGTTAAACACTATGTGGTCATTTCTTCTTAATTCCAGTTATAGAATTCAGAGCTGGAAAAGGGAACTTGGAGATCACAGACCCAGCTCCTCACTGCCCTGGGAAGCAGTCAAGGCCCTGAGAAAGAAAGTGTTGGAGATGGGGGGCAGAATTAGTTTCTGAGGACAGGCACTACCTGCTACATCTGACCATAAATTGAGCTCATTTATCTCCATGGAAACCTTTGAAGACGTTCAAGCGCCAAAGATGTGGGAAAGGACAACAGTGCTCCCAGTGGGATTTATTTCCTTTCCATCTTTTCTTTCTCATTCTTATTCACAGGCGTCTCCTCCCTCCTTTTTCTCTTCTCCACCCCATCCCCCTCCTTTTCATGGCTCTCACCCATTAAGGACCTAGTCTAAGAGAGGAGGCTAAGGTCACTGGATCTTCAAAGTGGATCTAGACCCTTCCAGCCCAGTGTGTCCCTACATCACCTGTCTCACAATTGGCTCTGACTGGGCACCAAGGTTTTGACTACCACCAAAAGGAAACCTCTCATTGGCTCCCTCAAAAATACTCGTAACCCTTGAATAGCCAGACCCACTCTGGACACACAATCTCAAGCTGCTCACCTTTGGATCTTTAACTATTAAAAAAAACCTCTTGCAAGAGAGATGCTATGAAAAAGATGGCTGTGAAAAAAATAGTTGCTCTACAAGTGCAGGCAGATGCAAAGTGCCCATACCTGACGGAGGAGAGGAACTGCTCTACACATTCACCACACAGGTGGACCAACATCATTTCTTAATCACAGCCCACAACTGTTGTTATAGAAAGCATTAAAAAATGCCCCCAGCCCCTGGGCTGAGTGACTACTACTAGAAGTTGGATTAGGGCATTTGGGGGTTGGCATTTTAATATGGAAGGGAGAGAGATGGCTGAGAACATATGGGTGGTCCTTCTAATCCTGCAGCTGGATGTTCAGGGTTCCCCCC